>NW_010117479.1:0-1876 GCF_000699245.1 Pterocles gutturalis
ATATATATAAAGTAAAATATGTATTCTAATATATTCTGCACATAAAAGGGGAGGTTTAGTGGACTTGTAATGATTTGATCATGAAACGAGCATGAAATATGCAGGAACATATGTGGGTAGCCTTGTGAATTCTCTGTATCAGATATTTAGGGAAGTCCAATGAAATCGAAAGGAACCGAGAACTGATCCCACCAATGCTAAGAAGAATTCCAGTTCAAGCCCTGTTTAAAACAAACCCAAAATATTTTTGCAGATATGATTCTTACTCAGAAATTAGTGAAATGAGCTACCTGAGCACAGGAGTAAAATAAATGCCTCATCTTGTATATCCATATACAACTAACATGATCTAACATGTAAGAAAATTATAAATGCGGTTTGGTAAATCATTTTGTAAGAGCACAGATCTGGATTTTCAGATGCTCCCTGTGTGTTTTACTTGGCTCAGAAAACTCTGCTTTAAAGTCTTGTGCCATGATGGAATGATAATTGGGCGTTGATGAAAAACATCAATCATCATTGCATTGTGATTCGAGTTATATTTGTTTTAAAGTTGAGTGTAAGGTGTTGTGAAATAAACTGTATGGGTTTAGCAATTGCACTTTAAAAGCTCCTTCATTTCCAGTCCAAGGGTGAATCATTCCTTAAATCAATAGATCTTATTGAAACTCTAGGATTACCTGAAAGAGATTTGAAGAGTTTGTCAGTAAGAATAAAAATATTCTGGATCTTTTCTAGTACATATGTCTTTGTGTTCCATATCTTCTCTAATACTTCTGAACCCTTACCATACACATTTTTCCACCATTCCTGTTGGGACAAGTCAGTCTGATTTTGAAGTTCTGTTTAGCCAAGTCATTCAGTGGAAGTGTTCTGCTATCAGTAATTTAAATGATTCATCTGCAAAGAAATGAAAATAAAGACAAAGGTGCCCAAAGTTTCATTGATCTCTTAGGCTTATTTATGCCAGTTACTTTATATAATAGGAAGGAGATTAATCTTTGCCCATGGTTGAAAACAAGTATCTAATTACATAAAAGAGATTATATAATGTTGAAACTGCTTTATATATGAAACAATTTTTATTGTTACTTCCATGATAACCAGCCATTAACATCACAAGCGGTTGGTTGATCACAAGGACAGGGCTGAGGCTTGTCAGAGTTGTTCTGATGACTCAGAAAATCCAGAGCAGGCATGAGTCTTACAAAATGATGACTACAAATGATGTAATCAATATGCAATGTAGATAGTGTGGCAGTATATATTCATAGAATCATAGAATCATAGAATCATAGAATGGTTTGGGTTGGAAAGTTCCAACCCCCCTATCAAGTTCCAACCCCCCTGCCATGGGCAGGGACACCCTCCACTAGACCAGGTTGCTCAAAGGGGCTGTACTAGAGGGTCTGGAGAACACTGTTGAATTTAAAACATTAAATATTTTCCTTCAGATGTAACTCTTGCATTCTAAAAAGGAGGCAGTTTTTATTTTAATTTTAAAAGTTATTTCTAGATTTCATTTATGGAATTTTTCTGCTGTTACAATACTGTGATTTTTCAGTCTGGAAATAAAATACTCTTTTTTTTTTTTTTTTCCTTGAAACAAACTCTTTTGGGCAAATAAGACTTTGCTTCTTTTCTCTTCTTTTCTTTTTTTTCCCTTTCCTTTCCTTTCCTTTCCTTTCCTTTCCTTTCCTTTCCTTTCCTTTCCTTTCCTTTCCTTTTCCTCCTCTCTTCTCTTCTCTCTCTTCTCTTCTCCAGGCTGAACAACCCCAATTCTTTCAGCATGTCCTCATAGGGGAGGTGCTCCAGCCCTCTGACCAATTTTGTGGTTTTCCTCTGGGCTCTCTCCAACAGGTTCAGGTCTTTTTTA
>NW_010117480.1:0-27971 GCF_000699245.1 Pterocles gutturalis
CCCGGGCTGTGTGTTCCTCCCAGCCCGTGCAGCGATCCTGCCGTCCTCACTCTGCTGTACCTCGCCAGGAGGGGGGGGAAATATGCAGCTGTTCGGCGTGTTGTCTTCGCTCGGTATAATAAAAGGATTGTCGTTAGGTTTGCGTGTGGCATATGCCATTACCCCCACCGTAAAACTAAAATTAGCAAAATGTCAGGAATGGAAAGATTGATTCACCCAAGATGCAATTATAATTTAAAAAGTGCTTGATTGAGGTGCTGATGTTCAGTGATTTATTCTGCATACCATATACATAATTAAAGTAGTGTAGTGGAGTAATTTATCAATCTAGTTTAGACTAGAGGGGCAAGGAAGGGAGCTGCTGCCGCTGCTGCTGCTCTATGTTTGTTTTATTAAAACGCTTTCGGGATCTGATCCCGCCCCCTTTTTGCAAGAGGGAAACTGATTATTTCTCCACTTCGGGAGGACAGAGTCATTCGTTTGGGATTGTGGGAGAGAGAGAGAGAAATAGAGACACGGAGAAGGAGAAGAAAAGGGAGGAAGAGGGAGCGAAGCAGAAAAGGACACCTCATCAGGCGTGTAGTTTGAATCCCTTCCTCGCCTCCCCCTTCCCCTCCGCGATGTTACAAAGGCTGTGAGCTGCTCGCCTTTTCCCATTCGCCTGCTGTCACTTCCTTCCTGGACGCTTTCAGGACGAGTCCGGTTACTTTTAATCCGACCAGCAGCTCAGCCACTTTCTCCTCCTCCAGGCTGCACACACACACACGCGCACACACACACACATACACACCCCAGACGTCTTCTGGCTGCTTATTGGATTGACTTTGAAGGTTGTGTGTGTGATTCAAGGCGGCTGCATGTTGAACCAGGTGGTGAATATTTAAGGCTGGAAGAAGTAAAGGGATTTTTTCTTTTTCCTATGAAAGGAAAATATCTCAAGGACTAGTCTGATCATCCAAACAGCTAAATGTTTGTAATGTAAGTACATGTGAAATTTAGCATCGGAATAAAATATAGTGGGCACGGTACAAAAGCCCTATGTACATTTCCTATTGCGTTTGAAGAATGTATCAGTCATTGTGTGTGGACTGGGATTGAGGTTGCTTGCAGACTTTTTAAGTGTATGGTTGCACTGTCAGTTGCTTAAAAGTAACTTTTTAGACAAGTAACATAGTTAAATCACTATCTAGTAAGTTATTGCTGAGTTGTCTCTATCAGTGTCATGTGTTTAAAGTTTGATGAAGTTAGTTTGTGTGCTTGATATTGTGAAGTGTTCGAAGCTTATTTGAATAGTTCACAAAATGCTATGACCTTGTAGTGCTTGCACTCTGATTTATCAGACTTAAGGAAACAATCCAGTTTGAGTGAAATGCTCTTAAACTTCATTGTATCATAGGCTCTTCAGTTCTGGAGTTTAGGTAATGCTTATTGCAAGTGTTTTGTGTGTCTTTCATTCAAATACTTATGTTTAAGACCCCTTGCATTGATGTGGGAATTTAAGTTACAGCCTGCAAACCTGTTTTGGAATAGTATGCTTTGGTTTTTGTATAGTACTTTGAGTAATCTTTACATTTTTTAACACAAGGGAGTAGATCTAATCAGCCTTACAAAACTGGGTGGTTTGGTTGCAGTACAGTTACTTATGGACTAAAATAAAGTTTAATGTAAATGAGAGACTTATAAGACCATTGGTGCATTATGTAACTGTAATACTTAGCATTTCCCATAAAACTTAGTGTGACCTTCTGTCAGCCTGAAGAACAAGTATAAAGACAAACTAATAATTCATTTTCTAAAAAAAAAAAACAAAAAACCAAAAAAAACCACAGTGCAAAACAAAAGTTAATGACTCATGTGGGAACCTAAACTTTGTCTTTTATAGATGAGTCCTGTTTTCCTTATTGTCTATAATAATTATGATTAGCAAATAACTGTATCCTGAAATTAAATACTGTAATACTCAAGACTAAAGATTTAAGAGAATTAAGCAGAGAAAGGCACCTTGCCAGTATTTTGCTGGTGATCAGAACAGAATTGTCTTGACACAAAATGCATTTTCCTAGCACATATCTGATGATCAGCTTAATGGCAAATGTCCTAGTTTCATATCTTTAAAAGAGCTACAAGATGGATGATAAACCAATTATATTAGATGCAAATGTGACTAGATTTCTTTTATTGGCACTTTCCCGGGTATTGTGGTTGAAGAGTAAAGATGTTTATATGGAGTATAATAACTTTAATCCCCAGAGGCTTGGTAGGGCATGGATATATAACCACCTGTGAACGAGTTTTAACCTTTGTATTACATACATACTGATTTCCAGTTCAAATGCTCCGGCAAATGGCCACTTTTGGGATTTGTTATTTTGTGAACTATTTTTGTTATATGATTTTAGGTACCTAACATGAAGTCAAAAAACCCACAAGACTGTCTTACTTTATCAGTTTTATTAAAATACCTGTTACATTATTCTTTCTATATTAATGTATACGTAATTCATATCGAGTCTCAATAGTGAAGTCTCTGCTCACACTTAAGTCCCTTTGGAAGTAATGGAAGAATTCTTTGAAGAAGAACTTAAAGAGAACGGCCCTTAATTCAGGGTGTGTATGTTCATTGTGGTACACATCGGTTTAGTTTTAAA
This sequence comes from Pterocles gutturalis, assembly GCF_000699245.1. NCBI lineage: Eukaryota > Metazoa > Chordata > Aves > Pterocliformes > Pteroclidae > Pterocles > Pterocles gutturalis. The sequence continues at coordinate 2,649 of NW_010117480.1, forward strand.
ACTTTCTAGTTATATATATTTTTACCAATATGCCCTACATAGCTAGTATGAGAAAATAGTTCTGGGACCTGAACATGAAAACCTTTCATGCAAACAGTACTTAACACAACTAGTCCCACTGACAATGCTGAGACCACTTGTGTGAAAATGAACAAGTCACAGGAATAACGATTTACAGGATCAGGCCCCTAAGAGACCTAAACCTCTTGCCTGTGCCATAGCTCTCTTAGGACAGAGACGTAAATAACGTCACTTTTGATGTCCTATAAATGAATGCAGGAACCAGATATGTCTGTATCCTCTTAAGATTACTTGACCAAGAAAAAATGAAATTTAGGCTTAAGAGCCTTATAGAAATTGGTATTAAATGATGAACTGTGTGTGAGATTAAGTCTTTTAGAGTTATGTTCCTGAGCTGCTAGTTTTGGAGCATCATAAGAAAATTAATAGAAATACTTTCTTACTGTGAATTTTCTCTCAATAGAGGATCAGAAAAATTTTCTTATTTTTATAAGAACTTTTAATTTGTGTACCAGCATCATCTATATTCAAAACCAGAGATGCCTCTCTTAAATGGTTCTGTTTTTTCAAACATCTAAAATATTATAGAAAAAGAGAAATGAAGTTTTCAGAAGCTTTTTTCCAAAAGTTTACCCCTGAAAGGTTTTGATAGCTCACTATTTCAGAGATAAATATAACTACATAGAAACTTAGGAACTGAGCAGGAGCTGTGAATGGAATACTTTTGCCAACTTAATTTCTTTTAATTTTACTCTTCTCTGTAACAGGTTAATTTATTGCTCACCAGAATAGACCAGTTCATCTTCAGAGACAGCTAAGGATATTCCTGTATCTCATTGAGCAAGAAGTCATTAACTGCTGTTAGGTGCTTGAAAGAATAAGCATTTGGGGTTTAATACATAGACTCCATTTTTACCTGTTGGACATCATTATTCTAAATTATATTGTAAATTATCCAAAAATCAAGCAAGGTGTAGTGGTATTATGAACATAAACAAGGTGGCATATGATTTTGAGGAGTTTATAGTCTCTGCTTCAGCATTTTGAAGAATAACCAAAGCTGTTATATTTGTGATGTATTTCAAGATTTTTAAATTTTGCTATATGATATCAGCAGAGAGATTTTGCTATGTCCTCTTTTAGGCTCTATAGTGACTTAGGAATAAAATACCAAAAAATCATATATGAAACTCCAAACAGCTAGAAAACTTCATACTGAAGAGTAAGGTTAGTATTCTGGTATATGAAAAGGATTAAAATACAGTTTTGCGTCTTACTTCGGAAACAAAGTGGGCTTTGAAGACTCTGGTCAGCAAAAACAACTGATGGTGCAAGTGAAAAATTGGAAAACTTAATTTTTAAATTTTCTATTTTTAAAATGAATTATTTGGGTCCTCCAACCACCTTTGAGGTAATTTTCTCAGAACTGATGGTCAATGTTGCATGTGGACAGGTGATTAAAAGCTAGCGTCTTCAGTCCTCCACTTTAATCTCACTGTCTCATTGACTGCAGTGCAGTAGAGCCTGCCTGTTCACTAGGATCTGTCATCTTTAGGAAATCAGACCAGCTTATAGAGGCGATTCACAAAACCAACAGTGACAACAAAGTCTATGTGCCTTACAAAAGAAGGATTAGGCAGTTCACATGTCATTTTGATTGGGCAGAGATAAAAGCTGATTGCTGCAGCATGGCAAGGCACACTTCAATTTCAATTGATTATTTTATAAGACAACTATAACAGTGTTGCTTAGTCATTGTTAAATGCAATTTGAAGGAAGGAAAACTCAATTTTTACGTTACTGGTTTTGTATGACTTTATAGTAAAAGGTAGAGCCACTTGTAGCATTGTTATACAAATTATAAATAGGTAGTTTAATTCACCACTTTGGGGAAATATATTTAAAATGTAGTAAACTATTGTCCTGGGATTTTTAAAAAACATTTTTGCCTAGATGATATGCTGTAATAGGAATGAAAAGTTCTTTAAAGTGCCTAGGACTATACTAAATTCACTGCACTTACCTGATTAAGAGCTGACATGCAGAGGAGAGTGCATAAAACATGTCAGGGCTTTGCAGCTATATTGAGAGTATGATACTGAGGAAAAAGTAAATCAGTTTACCTCTATTCTCTTCTTTTTAAAAATGTAATATGATGTAAAACTATGCGTATGTGAACATAGTGGTCTAGTTTGAAAATAGTTAGGAAATTAAATCTTGTCTCTATATTATTAAGTGTGGCATTTATCAGTGAGAACAGAGACTTTTGGCTAGTTGCATAATTTAGTTATAATGTACAGCTTTTAACATTTGGGATCATGAAACTTCTAAGCTGATAACTTCTATGCTAATTTCTTACCATTTTTCAAAAGAACTTTTTTTTTTTTACCCAACTGATGCCTCCTAGTGTTTCACATACTAAAACACTAATGAGTCAACCATAAATGTAAACATTGTTTTTTTCACTGTCTTCATCTTATGTGATACATAAAATTAAAATTTATGTATTTAATTTTGTGTGTGTTATTGTAATCAGACAGGAAACTCCTGTAAATTCAGATGTTTCATCTTAATGGACACTGGAAGCACGTTTTGATTTTCTTTCATTCTAGCCTTGTGTAGCTGAATTTTGAGAAGTTTATGTTCTATGTAAAGTACATTTTATTTTTCTTCTTTTGTTTCCTATGTGTATTACACTAACTTCTCAACAATGTATTATGAGGCTCAAATGGGAATTGTAAAAATTTTGGTAGGATAATGTTTCAAAAAGTAAACCCTCACAAACAGGCAATAAATGCAGTTATAGAAATGTTTGAAATATCATGCAGTACTTCATGGCCAAATAAGAAGAAAAAGACTGGTCTGAGACATGTCCACTCATTACAGTCCTTGAAGAATAGTTATCACATTTTGTAATTGTTCCTTGTAATTTTACTACTATATAAGCAAGAAAATCGTATTAGGACAGTCTTCATATGTGCAAAACAAGTACCTTACACTTTTGATTGTAGATGTGGATGATCAGTATTTTTGAAAAGGAAATCATGTGTGTACAATAGTGAAACAGAGCTTGGAGTGGTAAAGACTGAAATATAGTGTCCTTTTCTTACATGTTCAGTCTGGCCATATAACTCATGAATACCTGAAAAAACTTTCAGTTATATGAGATTTATATAATACAACAGTAGAATTTTTTTTTTTCTGACAGGAGGGTGTAGTTTTCAGTTACCTATCATCGGTGTGACGAAATACAACTTATGGGCCCCAGCTGTATATTTCAACGGTCAGGTATGGTCTTAAAATGATAAAGAAGCAGCCAAGGCTGACTGCACTTCTGCACATTTTAATGTCACACAGTTTTATGTAAAGTATGAGATCAATTTAATGAGGACATTGGAAATGCAGCCTGTTATTCTAAGGCCTTCAAGAAAACCAGTGGAATTCCTAGATGCTTGTTCTACTAAGGAAGTTTTAAAGAAAAATAAAATTATTTCACTATTAAAAATCTTAAGTTTACGAGCTAATATGGGTAATAAAAATGTGTGTCTTCTTCTTAATGCATATATGATAAATTTTGGTATCTGGTTACAGATAAAATAACTGTTTCCCGCTGAATACAGAGAGTTAAATCTATACATGCCTATCTCTGTCATGGGAATTAGTGTTTGGTTTTAGAATATATAAAAATGCAGTTTTAGGGTAGCGTTCTGCCATCAGCTCTGTTAGTATCACATTTTTCTCCCATTAGTTTTAAACTGCAAAGAGACCCTTCTGAGATCTGCCATTTATTTCAGCCACTAAACATCGGAGAGTATGCTAGCCTTTAAACTTCCTTGCATCTTGAAAGCTATGCAAATAGCACTGGTTATTCAGACAGAAAAGCTAACACACAAAAGTGATAGATTTTCTCATATAGTTACATTGCTTCATACCTTGCAAAAAGAAAGTAAATTTGCAAGAGAAATAGAGAGAAACATAGAGAAAAATAATCTTTAAGGCAGTTCAAGTGTAGGACTATTACTCTGGAATACAGCTAAACAGAACTGCAGTAAGCATTCTTCCCCCTCTCCCCCCCTCCCCCAGCTTTTTTTTTTTAACAACGAAATACACTTAAATTGCAGAAACACGTCCTAGGAGACTCTAGAGGAACATTATCAGACTTATTTAGAAACAGGTCTGGATAAAATTGTTTGAGCATTGTTTATTTTAATATTATATGGAATAAACTCTCGTGCAAGATGGATTAAGTAACCACACCAGTGAGGTTTGTAGCCTGGGCCCCTTTTGTAATTCACTGAACAGGTGACCTAACAGTCACCTGCTTCAGCAGGGTAGATGTACTTGTCTCTGTCTTCTGCCACCTTCTCTGACATTGAAGGGCTGCAAGAGTTTGAGTGGAGAGTGCTTCAGAGATCCTGGCCAATACAGCAGGTCCTGTAAAGTCAGTATCTGCTGCCTTCATTTAAATTAACCATAAGGCAGCCCACAGATTAGGGACGGGATGGAACAGATGGCATAAGGCTCCTCTGCCTCCTTTTCCCAAGTTGTAAAGCACTGCTGATATGAAACTTAGAATCCAACTTAACAGGTCTTCTCTGACTCTTATTTCTTCAACTGTATAAATTATTAAGTGAAGTTTATAATGAAAATTATTATTAACCAAATGCCAGTGCAGGAATTCACCTTAGACATTACTGTCTTTTATCTTTCATCCTGTAATGACAAGATGTACAGTTAAGTAAACTGCATAGAAGTAACATTATTTATGTTTGCTTTTATAGCTACAGGACGCATGCCATTTGTGGAACCCATGCTCAGTTAAATTTCACTATTTACTTTTAAGTAGTCAATCAATAGCTGTTAGCAAAGTATGTACAAAGGACAAGGAGGGAGGATTGTGAAATTTTTTATAAAACACATCTGCAAAAGTAAACATAAGGCAGAACATTGTCCATGTGAAACATTACTTTTAGTAATATAAATAATAAGTAACATAGTAGCATGTGCTGTTGATTTGATTTTTAATAAATTCTTCCCCCTCCTGACAAATATATTGTGATATGACATTTTATTTTAAATAAGGGTGCATTATTTTAGTCCAAATAATTTAGTTATTGTCAGATCATTACAGAAATTAAGAGGTTCCAGAATGTATCCACCAGTATAAGATGCTAGACTACAGCACTTTTAATTTTAAAATTCTATGTAGACCTCTCAGTGAAGATTGTTATAAATAATTCATTTGGAGTTGGGTGGGAAAGCTGTCCCTAAAGATGGGTAGGGGTGTTGTAGAGAAACGGCAGGACATTGAGGTTCTGTGACTGTCCCATAGTGCTGGCCCATTCGTACCCTTCAGCCTGGCATTTTAGTTTCAGAGGTGTGCTGCCAGGATCTCCCCTCTGGTTGCTGTAACCCTTGGGAATGCCTGGGCAGTTTGTAGAGAAAGTTAGTACAGTTTGAGGACATTCTGTAAAACCAGCAGGAGACAGTATGTTCTCTACACTTGTCCTCAGGCTGGCTCTATCTCTGTCCATCCATGTCCTGAATGTTGCTTCTGCCTGGACTAAATATGAGAAGTGGGAGAAACAGCAAAAAGGAGGAGGGCTTTTGGGAAGGTTAGGAAGAACGTGAGTACAGACTGCTTGGTAAGGTGGCGTGCTAATAAGGGAGAGTGGACAACACATGGTAGTTGAACTTAAAACCTTAATCTTGCAGAGTTTTTTCAAACAAATTTCCTGTTCAAGTGTATAGAATTCATCTTGCAATCCTCAATTACTGCAGACATAGGGCAACAGTCTTAACAAAATAATGACAACCGCTGTTTAAATGTGTGCTGTTGTTACTGATCTTAGGAGGAGTATTTGACAAGAAACTGTTTTGCCCACAGAATCTTGGAGAAGTGCTTAGTTTTTCCTTTATCTTGTTTATATGTATAAGATGCAGAAAAGGAACTGATATAGCAGCAGAATGAGAAAAAAATCCAGTTTATTACCCCCCTGCAATATATGAAATAAGTGTGAAACTGCACACTTACCAAACTTGTACGACACATTTTTTACGTCAGAGTACTGAGCCAGGGAATGCATCCTATCAGTGGCATACAAAATGTGCAAATTTATCCAAAACACATATATATAAATTTTAGCTATCAGAAATATGACCATGAATGTTCATAAGAGCCTACAGACTAGTACACTCATTTAAAACTGAATAGGATGAATAAAAATTTCAATAATCTTCTTGGGAGCACACAGTAAAAAATATATAACCCAGGCTTGTTGGATTACTAGTACTCTTATTTATGTGACATGTTGTTAGCAATTGGAAACATTTTAAAATTACATTTAAAAATGCATATTAATTGGAAAATAATATTCCATTTTTTTATTAAAAGGATACGTACAAGGAATGATTGACAAGCTACCTAATTAAAGCAGAACTGCCCATAATTACATGTACAGAAATGGAGAATGCCTACCTTCCTTAGGAGGTAGAAATCTGAATATCTGCACTGGGATAACAATAGGATCTGGTATTTCCGTTTTATTGTTGATACTGCAATAAAAAAGATTATGCATAGAACAGAAATAGAAGAATATTCTTCTACATTTCCTATAATATTTTTGGCATACAAGTTAATATTTTTGTGGCTTTTCCAAAACTTGATATTGACAAAGCAAAATGAGAATCATATCTTCAGTATAAGTTCCAGTACTTAAATCCGCATCCAGAACATTAAATTTAGTTCAGTTATGCTTCCAGTAGATATTGTCACAAGCTCAGTATTATATTTTGTGGTGATCAGCAGAATAGTCATCTTGAAGGCATCCCTACTGACTGCTATCTTTTCTGGAATTTCATGTTTTTAAAGACATGTATTAGGGATAAGATACAGTGGTGATGGGCATAATGCAGATCTTTATGACAGCTATAAAGAAAGCAATGGAAGAAGAGGTATTTTTGCATGGCGTTTTAATGCTATTAAGACTTTCTTTCCCATGCTTCTGTAGAAAAATACTTAATTGGGAGCACAAGGATTTCTCAATGGAGGCAGAGTGTGTTCTTTAACTTTTTTTTTTTTTCGTCACTTAATAACAATATGAAGCAATATGTGATGCCGCAAGAGGTATAACACAAAAGAAAATCTTCTGTTTTGAAGAGCAGTGTGTGTCATGTATCTGGACAAGTGGTGATTTTCTGGTGCTGCCTTCTGTTACAAGTCACTAAATGTCATCTGTAAAACAGTAGCACTATGTTCTACCACATTTTTGTGTATAAGATTAAAGGCAAACCTGTCATGAGACCATCACTACTTTGACTACCCCAAACAGGACATGGAATAGCACTTCTGCAGATTTCTGATAAAAAGTAATTTTGAGGTTGGTCAGGAAGAAAGTATTTGTTCTCTCCTTAGGCTCTACTGTTTTCCAGATGTGATCAGAAAGAGGAAGCTCTTCCACTACTGGATCAGAAAATTGCTCTGTGAATTAAACATCATGCTAAAAATACAGCTTTCATGTTTGATAGATGAAAGTTCAAATACAATGTAGATATATCAAAAAGGCCTCTTTAAAATAACAAGAAATCTGTAGGTGTATAGTTTTGTGAGATTCCCCTGCTGATACTTGCAAAAAAATCAAATCATCAGCATTCTATTTTCATATGTTGGTCTAAATGCTAATTTTAGATGCAAAACAGTTAAATAAATACCCACTATCTTTTTTGTTCACAGAGCACATTTTTAATATATCATGATCTAAACTAGATATCTAAGATTAAAATACAGGTTTTTTATTGAAAAAGTGAACCTACAGCACATTCTGTTCCAAAGTGTGCTCCAAATTTTAGACAAGTTTCTTGAATATAATAATCTCTAGGCCCACATGCAACCCATCAGTGATGATTTCCAAGATTTCCAGGGAGTGGAATCCTTCAATATGAATTACAAAACTTAAAAATAAAGGGGAAATTTTTAAGATATGTTGTATGTCTTTAACATACAATTCATTAATCATCATCCCTAAAAAGATACATGAACTTTATTTGAGGCAACAGATGCAAGGTAAAAAAGTCTGCAAATGAGGTGCAGAAGCTGCACAACTGTCGGATGCATACAATATAAGAAAGGGACTGAGAAGCCTTAAATATAATTTTAAATTTATCTGCAAACTTTCTTTGTGCAAGTCTGTTATGCAATGTCTCAGTTCTCCAAAGGTAAAAGACATGGATGAAAATTGGCAGCTTTACTGAGATACTGTAAAAGTTAAAATCTATTCAGCATGCCAGGATATAGCCACATAATTAGAAAGGATTTAGAGCAACATAAAAAAGGGGAATTTAAGTTTTACTTTGCTCTGTGCCCTGTTGTCTGCTGGAATCCACATCCCCAGATTAAGTCTGTATATTCTTTGTAAGCACTGGTTTAAATTCTACAGGAGAAATTCAGGATTTGAGAAACCTGATTTGAAATACTTTTTACCCTTAATTTAGGGCAGTTCACAGAAAAGACCATAATCTCTTTCTGGAAAAGTCCTTAATCAGTTGGCTATAGAATATTCTGAGAGAAAGCTTCTCTCAGTTTCCGAATGTGAGGCGTTCTCATTTTTGTATAGATAATTAAATATTCATCAAATGAAGGACTATAATTGAGTCATGTTTCACTGTAAAGCCATAGTTCCTTAGCTATTGAGTTGGTCTCTTGTGCTTTTACTCAAAAAATACAAGCCTTTCTGTGTTTCTAGTCTGTAATAGAGCTTAAAACTATTTTAAACAACCAGTTCTATGTCATCTTTCCTATTGCATTGTCTAAAAAGTTTGATTTTACTTTATAAAATATAACATATGGAAAGAAAATGCCGTTCATTTTATCTTTACAAGTGTATTAATCTAAATATGTGAAACCGGATCTTTTATAAATACCTCTGTGTCAGTCTTTCATAATTTTAGTGGCCTCATTCTTTCATTTGAGTTTGTTTCTTGAACTGAGACATACCATGCCTAGTGAAGCTCTGAAATCTAGTATAGGAGTTTGAATACAAAAACAACAAGCATGCTGTAAGTGACTAATGGATGGATTGTAGGTTGGTTCACACAGGAAGTACAGCTTCAGTGTGCAATAAATTGTTCGGGCTACCTAACAGTATTTAATAAACCTTTGTGAGAACAAATAGTTCAAAAATAGCCATTATGTGCATGTTCTCAGTCATCTTCAGCAGAGCTTGGGTGGTCCTTTAGGAAAGACCTTACAGCCTAGCACGCATGCTTCTTCAGCCAGTTTCTTCTGCAGTTAACGTGCCTGTTGAATACGTGGATGTGAATCCAAACCTGACTTCCTGACCACATTATTATGCTTGAATTAATGAAGAAGAATAACAACTCTGGTTAAAAAAGTTGTGCTGATATTCAGTCTTGACTGGTGTTTATCCAAGAGCTTGAAACAACTTACAAGTTGTAAAATTATACTGTTTATTTTCTTTTCTTTCAACTATAATTGGGAAATTCCAATTTCACAAATACAAGGAGAACTTACAGATATTAATATGTTTATTTAACAGTATTTCAGACATAACTGAATATATGAAACTATATCCTTTGCTCATATATTCCAGCATAACTCCACTGACTTGATGACCTACTAAAAACTGCTTTATATAAAGAATTATCAGTCATGCTGTTAATTAACATCCACTTCTTTTTCTCAGTTCCCCCTGACTCTTTATCCAGACTCACTAGAAAAAAAGGTACCATTTGAATAGAACATTTCGAAAGAAGATCTCCTTGTCTTCTCTTCTGGACCACACTGGGAAGAATATGTAGAAATCTACCATTTCTTTGATCAAGAGCATTATAAAAAAGCTTAAGCAGTTTTCAAAGTTCTAGTTGGGGCTTAAAGTCTCTACATGTGCAGCTGCCAATCACACATCCTGAAATGAGATGGAACATGAAAGTGCATTATATGCTGTTCTAGAGCTTTTCTCAGACTAGGCAAGTGTACATCAGCTTCTGTCTGCTGGATGTTAATTGTACTCTGTAATGATATATATGAGTTTTATAAATACTAAATAATTCCCTTTTCCTAATGTGATTCTGAAGTACTGTCAGAATATTAGATACTCACTGCATGTGGAATACATAACAGGCTGAGAGCGCTGGCCTCATGAGGCTTCCAGATGCTCTAAATAGATGACTTGAGCTGCTTGGACCATTAGGTGCTATACTAGTCTTTACACAGCTGGCAGTCACATCTTATTCCTGATATATAAGGCAAAAGAGTGTGTAAAACATCAGTGCAAAATTCAGAAGAGTTTGTATGGATGTAGTAGGAATCCTGATTTCCTTAAAAAAAAATAAAAGAAAGAAAGAAAGAAAGAAATGCACTTCCCTGTCTCTTCGGTCTATCATCAGTGTGATTAATACAAAGGAAAACAATGTAAGTTATTTTACACATGAAATAAAAGATTTATTTTAGAGACTCAGCAGAATTCCTGAATTCATTCCTCAGCATAAGTATGCGGTTCTGCTGCCATGATGAGTCAATATCTGGGAGTGCTTTTTAACTGTTACTGAAGATCAGGTTCTCCTTTTATATGAGAATACACAGCCACCACTATCTGTGATAGCAGTTCTGTACTGAAGAGTGTAACTTATTGATTCTTTTTAGAGCCATCTTGGGCTCTCAATTCATATATTCAACAATAAAACTTGAGAGGATACAGGCAGCAATAGCAAAGCTGACTCAGTCACCATTTGTGCTAATTAAACTTATCAGGCTCACCAGTCCTGTAATGCTGGAGTAGTAGCAGGTTGTTTCATGACAATTTTAGATATAACAGTATTTTTGTTTGAAAGCAGAGCTAAGCATAGGAAGGGTATTCTAGCATTTAGGATGGCAGCCTGGATTTGGACAGTGTGTATTTAACTTTCTTCCAGTTCCTATTTTAGATGACTGTGAGGATTTCATATTGTTGGTGCATCAATTCACTGTCTGTAGAATGAGGCTGGTATTTCCCTGAGGCAAATTCTGTGGCACCCAGACACTGGGAATGGTGGCCATATGAGTACCATAGGGAGTAAACAAGACAATGTAGAGAGCATAAATATGTAGTTGCTTTTGGAAAGTTACAATCTCAAGTAAAGCATACAGTCTGCAACAGACTCTTAGATAACTTTACTTTTGTTACAGAGCCATTTTAATTAAAGTTTAGAACTTTCTGCATCTTTCTGTCCATTTTTCTTCTAGTTCTTTAGTTGTTGTGCCAAGGTATCCATGTGTGTTTCTTCCACTGTCATCTGGCTCATTCCCAGCAGATGCACACAATCTGTTTTGCTGTCACTGACAGGGCTCAGTTTATGGAAAGAATGTGACAGAACATGCTGCTGTAGTCACTTATGCAGGACTCTCTTTTCTAAAAAGTAACTGAGAATAATTTTTTTTTTCATTTTTTAAAAATGTATTTTTCAATCATAGGGTTTTATCCCGGATACTCTGCATCAGGGTAAATAATTTGTTTAATATCTTAGCTTTCTTTTTAATTCCTAGTTTGTAAAATATAGATTTGCCAATAATGTATACAGGAAATCATCACAATACATCAGCAGACCTCAGTTTCAAGTGGTGGCCATTATCCTGGCCATTCTAGAATAACTGTAGTATTCTCAACTCTTATTTAGAAAATACTATGGTATTTCTTTAAAATTTTCTATTCCATTTTATAAATATTGCTGATCATCCAAAAATGTGGAGTCTTAAGCATCCTGCTTGCATGTGTAGCATACAAAAGGATATTGTATAGGAGAGTACGTGTTCCTTGTAGTGCAAAGTACTTGTCCAGTAAGAGGCTGAGTAGATACAAATAGCAAAATGAAATTTGACCATTTTGAACTTTGTTGCCTACAGAAGAAAACCTTTAAACACAATTAATGTTACCACTTACTGTTGTATTGTGGTAATAGCTACAGGTCCTAACAGATATTAGGGCTTGTGGTGCAAATTGCTGTGCAAATATACATTAATGTACAGCCTCTACCTCAAGGCATTAAGAGTATGAACAAACAGGGTAAACAAAGAAGGCAGAAGGAAAGTAAATGTTGATAGTTTACTATTAAGAACGACTTGCATTTCTTCTCAACATTCAGTAGGAAGAGTTGGTGTGTTAATTAAACTTTATGGAAGGTGTCTAACCAGCATAATACTGTCTATGAGGTGATGGAGTGTTTCCATTATGTTTTTGCCAGAGGAAAATTAATCAACAGCTCAAATTTGATAAATATAACTGTGAGTTACCACTTTGTTGCTTTCTACTGCTATCCCGATGAGGGCAGGGATGGCAATAGCAAATTCCACACTGGGCTACTAAGGTTACAGCTTAAGGTGACAAAAAAATGTTAACATTAAATATGTATGGGCACACTAGTTGTTTATTAAAGAACAGAATTGGTTTTACAAGCTGATATTGCCTATAATCCTATTATTTCCATCCTTAATGGTCTTCTGTCTTTGAATTGTACTGTGTTCAGTGGAGTTGATGTCTCTGGGTGCTTTTTTATCCATAGCTTAAAAAAAAAAAAAATAAAAAAATTCTTCAACAGTGGAAATCTCCTTTAATTTCCAAAATAAAGAACTAATTTAATGAGCTTAGTGACTTGGCTGCATTTGAAATAGCTGCATATATACATTAACATAAATTAAATATATTTTAAAAAATTTGATCGGTATTTTTAGGTCCTATTTTTAAATACTTTAATTTTCGGGAGTGCTTTTATATACTTAAAACTCTGAATTCATATTTTTGCATCTCACATAATTTCAGATTTTATGTTACTAATAGGGTATATGTGTTAAAAAGGTTATCTAGAACTACGGTACAGTGGTAGACTGCCATGTCAGCTAGACTTGTGGTTTTTCTTTAAAATCACTTCCTATTATCATGTACATATACATATGTACATGTATATATCTGTGTGCTTTATATACAAATATATATGGTTTTCAAACTATGCTTGCATGCCTCTGGGTATGCCTTACACTGTAAATAAAACTGTCAAAATGTCTCTTCACAGTTAGACCTCATAAAAATAATCAGTCCATAAACACGTGGTGCACTTTATTCACATATATACAATTACTATATAAAATGAAAGTCTTTCTCCTGTTGTTCTAGACTTACAGTCGTTCTATATTATGGGTTAGAAATATTGTAATTTTTTGTGGGTTTTTGCATGTAGTTTTATATTTGTATGCAGGTATGGGAATGATATATATAAGCATCCCAAACAAAACTTTTTTCTTAGTTTCATAGAGACATTGGATTAGAAGATGAGTCTAATCCCTAGTTTCCATTACTATATTTTTAATATTTTTTTTTACAAGCTAGATCTTTCTAGGGTTTCTGCAAATAACACTGACTTTTTAAATTAGTCCTAAAATTATTTTTAATGGGAATCATTAATATGTGTACCTCTAAGAGACAAATAATTTCAGTATATCAGTTATCACATACAATGTAAAAAGAAGGCTAAAAGTAAATAGGGTCCTCAAATGATTTCTTACACTACCTCCCGGCCCTGATTGCTAAGCTCAGTTCAACTCCAGAAATAGTTGCCACTTAGCTATTACACTTTTTAACACCAAAATTGAAACAGGAGCAGCACACCTATTAGTAAGTTGGGCAGTGAGAAGAATGGATGATTCGATCCATTTCTAAAAGGGTAGATTTTATATCCTGATATATGTCACAAGAATTGATACTTCTACAAAGTGTTGGGAAAGAGGCCAAACACCAAATGAAAGACTGTAGAATGTAACACCCTCTTGTTATGTCAACCTCTAATTATCTTGATTTTTTTTAAGTGCAGTTTCTTTTAAATTTAAGAGTATTAATTTTACTATTTTTGTTAAAAAAGCCAACCTATAAACTGAACTGCAGTTCAGCGTTGCAATATGTTCCTTTTAGATACAAATGCTAAGCTCAAGAATCTCAAATCTGTTTTCCTGCTTCACAATCCTACTTGAAACTGGATATGGTATAAAAAATGAAATTTATACACCTATAGATGGGACAAATCAGATTATAAATTCCAAAGGTGAACACTTGTTACATATAACTCTGTTTCATAACTTTACCAGCTTCAAAGTCTGTTTCAGACATCACTGCTGATCTTAGCTGTAGATGCATCATGAGAGAGAAGATGCAAACTCAAGGTTGGTTTTTTTTTTTCCAATTTATATATATCTGATAATTTCCATATTAAAAAAAAAAGTCTATAATGAAAGCTGATCAAGTGATTAGCAGAAAAACAATAGGGTAGGAGCTGCTTTTGCATAGATCCTGCTAATTTTGGTTTACACAGAATAGGGCATTTAGCTTTGTGTTCCCCTTACTTTCATCTCTATTGAGAGACTAGTATTTTCAGTCTCCCAGTAATGTTGCAGGAATAAATATCAGTAGTTTCTTAAGTGACAAGATGAAGCTATCTGTATATCTTCAGATAAACAAATATCTAGAATAGGTCAGTAAATCCTGTATATATTTACATCTTATGCTTTCTAACATTGTCAACAGTAAGTTAAAGAACTGTAAAATATAATTAAAGGGAATAGTTTGATGTATGATTGTACACTGGAAAATTAAGGTAAAATCACTACTAAAAAATTGTGTTTTCTTGCTGTTCACAAGGTGGAACAATATGGGCTTTTTTCAGTTGAAAATATTTTCCAGTGCCTTGCAAGTAGCCTGTTTCCAGTGAGGGAACCACCTGCCATAATGGTATGAAGCAGAGTTTTTTCCCTGTATCAGCCTAGATGTGGACCTTTCATAAACAGAGACAACCTATTTTTGTGATGTGAGCTGGCCCCAAAAATGTGTTATTCATGAAGCAGGGCTCTTCACCAGTAATGACAGCTTGGATTTCTTGGGCTAATACTGCCCCTAGTGAAAGCACTGTTTGGGGATTTTTTTTCTTTTTTAAAAATACACTTATCCTTTTTTTATCTGTTTGCCCCAGGATGCAGGAGCAACTCATTACTCAAGAAGTATACTTACCCACAGTCTAAGAGAGAAGGGGACTGTCTGGTTGGAGTCAGAGTTGACTGCTGACTCTTAAATGGCACACAGATTTGGCTGTGGTATGCAATCATGTTCCACCTGCATAAATCTCATAAGTAGAAGTTGCATGTATTTATGCAGTGCAGGAGATATCTTACAAATTATTCCATTTGAATCCAATTGTTATATTCAACAAGCAAAAATGTCAGTAATCAATTCCCTGGTCAATTATGTTATGGCATTCTATTTCTGTTGCAATTTGTCCTTGGCAAAAATACAGACACTGCTTTAATGATGAATTTATTATTCTGAAGAAAAATATTGTATTTTTGTATGTACTTTTCATAGTATGCAGAAAAACTAACTGTGTTAACTGTGTTAAGATGGCTAAGGATGAAACAGCTCTTTGGTCATATAACTTTTAAGTTATCTTGAAAACAACTCAGCTAACAAAGCTATCTAATACCATGTTAACATTTTTTTTTAATTGGCAGTATTAAGATTGCAAATACACTGTCTCAATAACTGTTCCAATTCTTTATTTCTGTTAGCTAAAAAATGGGAAAATAAGAACAGTCAGATAGCTTTGTTATTTCCAAAGTCTTATAATTCTGTTTTAGTTTGTTTGAAAACATAACTCTTAAAATATGAAATGTAAGCAGCTGAAAATATAACGTGCATTATAGCTGTCTGGTTTTGCAGACTGCATCTGTATAGAAAACATCCATTTGATGGGATAAAATGAAACCTCTCTCTTTACTATTGTGTTTTAGAATTGGCAATATAAATTGCCATCCATCATATAAATCTACTTTCTTTATGCTTCTATGACAAGGCATCAGTAGGTAACAGAATTCCAATTCTGAAGAAAATTTAAGAACAAGAAAGCTCTTACTCAAATGGTCAGTTAAATAATTTGCATCCCAGTTAAATTCATGCCTAGACCAGACCCACTGGGCAACTCAAGCACTGAAGGTTCTTGCTGCTATGTTGAAGAAGAAGAGCCAGGGCATTTCTGGACCTGAGAAGAGAAACAGTTCATTACAAGAAGGTAAATCAGATGTTTGAGATACCTTTCAGCTTATCCCCTGGCAACAAGATCACCTTCAGATCTTCAATATTTTCTTAATTTTTATGGCATATATCCATATAGGGCATGCAGGGCAAAGAGTTTTTCTTCTCTGGTCCATAGATCACACTTCCTATAAACAGAAGCTGGCTCATGAACAAAGGGATTATATATTTACATTTTTTATAAAAAATGCAAAACGGCAACCTGATCTTTTAGTCTCTATCATCAAAAAGATTTTGTCCACTACTGCTTTCAGTCAGAAGTGCTGCACACAGTAGCTTATAAATAAATCAGGAAACAGCTACATGTGTAGCTATTTCAGCATTACATTAAGCTAATGTTTTCCTTCCCTAAGTATCCACTCTTACATAATGCCACTGAAAAATCTTTTCACAAAACTGAAAATACTCCAATTGTTTAAACAAACTTATCGAAGAGATCCCTTCCTTTAAGCAGTAAGATCTAGTGACAGTGGAAGGTCTTTTTCCACGTGGTTAGAGTTTGCCTACCTTGCTTAATAAAAAAATATATAAGCAGATTCATACAGTTTCTATTCTGAATTGTTGGAGTGTGAGAAGACATTCTGTGAAAGCCTTTTCTCCTCCTAAACTGGACTGATGGTACAAGCAGTTGCATCATCATCAAGGAAACTTGTGTTGCTGTCTCCTTAAGCTTCTCTCTCCTTTTACTGAAGCCTTGTTAGCTCAAGAGGAACTCTGTTCCACATCAGAATATTCACCAAACATGTTCAGTCAACTTCCTGACATCCTGAGGTGCCAAACTTTCGCTATGAAATAGAGAACATTACATAAAATGTTCGATACAAAAGTCGCAGACCAGAAAGTTTCTTCTTATTTACATGAAGCCAAGATAAAAGATCCATATTATGAAAGTGTAATTTTGTAGCTTCTATGTACAAACTACTCTAAATGACAGTAATGGAGTGAATTGTGTGGCTCTGTTAAGGTAAAGGACCAAATCTTTAGCAGAGGACCTGAATTATTTTCCCAACTGTTTCTGTAGACCTGCATAACTCAAAAAAGTCCATTTGAAAATTCCTCCTTTTGCTGTGAAACTTCACTAGTTAGTGTCAGTCAGAAGTGAAAAGCAGAGAGGGAAAACTTTATTTTATTATATATGTTACTTTATAATCAGTATACTATTTTCAGAAGCTTCTGAAAACACTTGTCATTTGAGCGCTGCAGTTGTTAGTCTGTTGAGACAGACGGGATGGGGCATATCTTGAATTATTCATAAAGGCTACTGCTATAGTTGACACAAGTTCATCAGCTAATTCCCCAACTCCATTCTGAACTTTCTTTCATAATCAGTCAGGCTGTAGGGGTACAAGCATATTTTAATAACCATGCTGCTAAAGTTTCCTATATTGTATACGTCACATAAGCTTTCTCTTTTAAGAAAGTTATTTGTTGTTCATTGGGGGCCGATAGGGCTTAACTTTGAATACTTTAAGTCACAGATAATGTGAATAATTTTATATGCTTTCAAGATGTAACAGTTATATAAATATGTTGGAAAATGTATGTAATGATGCTTTATTATTTTAATTCGGTTTGATGAACCGAAACTCCTGACATTTTAATTTTACTTGTTTACATATTTAATATTTTCATTATTTAAGAACACGAGATTTTGTGTGCTCTTACCTACAATACATTTTTCAGTTTATAAGCCAATTCAACATGCATAACTGCAAGGAAATCTTAGTTTGCACAGGCATGGGAAAATAAAGTACTTTATATTCCAAATATAAGCCTCATGCCTGCACTAGCCAACTATTTTGTTGTGCAGAATATCAGATTAATGCTAAAAGTATTTTATGGTTCTTCAAAGCCATGCTGAAGTTCAAGGTTAGTTTGGCAGACATCGGAATCATGTCATGAAGTGCTTGCTTGCAGTGGGTATTGTAGGAATGCTAAATACAAAGACTTTGTCCCAGTTTGAGCGATAAGGAGCTGTGTGCTTCTCACTCTGGGGATTCCACAAGTGTAACTCTGTTTTCACAGAGGCAGGATTGCCAGCTACCTCTGCCTCAGCCACAGCGAAAGCACAAATCTTGCTAGTGTGTTATTTGTTATCTTTTTACATGTCACTACAGACAGATTTGGGGTATTTGAGTGCAGTAGGAAATTGCAGTAAAAATTCTGATGTCCAGTTCATTCTCCTCTCCTCTCTAAAGATTTCTGCAGTGAATGAGATTGAAAAATGTCTTTTTAGTGGTGTGCTTGATGCAGACAGTGCCCTTATTTGTCCTGTGATGACCTCATAGCAGCAGCACATGCCCTCTTGATGGAGAGGATTATTGTAATTCCCTCCTAGAAAGGCTTTCAGCAGCTCAGCTCTGTCACTTGCAGCCTGTTCAGAATGCAGTGACACACTCCCATCCTGAGCAAATATGATCATCCCTCTTGTATCTTAACTCATTTACTTTGTCTGCTATGAAGTGGCTGTTTGATTTTAAAGTTTGCTCTCTCAGTTTTGAAAATCCTTAATGGTTTAGATCCTGGCTATTTTCAAGAACTCCTCTACAAATATCATCTTGACAGATTTCACCGCCCCCATAGCACATTTTGGGAATCTCAGCATCACATTTTAGGTTGGCAAGTTATGTCCTTTGCTGTGATAGGCCTTCAGTTAAGGAACTCCCCCAGGAAATCTGTCTTGAACCATATATCCTTGTCATAAAACACTAAAAATAAATTTAAATTTTTGCCTACTTATTATTCTCCACTATTATTTTTCAGCATAATCCCTATTAAGATCATATTTATTATGGTTGCTGTCAACAGTTCTTGTTGGAGTTGTTATTTCAAATTGTGTTGTTTCCTTATTTGTAGAGTAACCTAAGCATGTTAGTGGTGTAGTTACTGATAGTGACTCCTTAATGGTCAGTTTCATGTTGCACAATAAAGGTACAGGCTTTTCCATGTTGACATACACAATATGCCAATATAATTGCTTACTAAATAGGACACATGGGCCATTATAATATAAAAAAAATATATTGTGTTTGAGTCTTTGTTGGTTTTCCTTACAAGGAATTATTCCTTTCTTGTTCCAATTGTGCAGTCTAAGTCACTAGGCTTCAGCTGTACAAAGCTTCAGATGGAGAGGAATCCTCTTTCTTTGCTTGTCTTGCTGTCTGTTTGTCCTGCTACTTCTATTTTAGTCCCTGTAATTATGGTGATCTACAGCTAAGTTTATGTGGTGCCTAATTTTGTCCATTGATGATAAAGTAAGCCTGTGTCTGAAGAATCTTAGACTAGATGCCAAATGTTGATGGCTTCAGTGAGGTCAGATGGACCCTACACTTGTGTGAATTCATAAAGTACTTTGTCAATACATAAAGCTTTTTTCTTCAGTGCCATGTCTGCATTGTCAGTCTAATAATTAATTGCATTTTTAACATCTGAATTCCATTATGGAATCAGTTGGGACACTTTTTACCAAATTGCTCTAAATACTGTGTGATGTACTGATCACACCACTTTCCACCTGAATACAGTGCCCATATTTAGATGCATGCAACTTGTATCCACCAGAGGTTTATGAACAGCATCAAGGATTTGCTTTTGCATCTCTGAAGTACTCATTGATTTCAGATTCTCATTGGGATGCAGTAACAATGCCTGTGATTTCCTTCATATTAACCGTTACATATGTACTTAATTTTAGGTACATGAACAGTTCTGCCGCCTTCAGTGAACTATTCAAGTGTTTCAAATTAGGCATATACGTTCATGCTTGTGGGTTTGGGGCTACAAGCCATAGTACTGCAAAGACTTACACATTTGTTCAAGTTTACTACTTTTGGATGTTATACTGATGTCACAATAATTTTTGACAAGTAAAATTACCTCCCATTAAGCCTTCACTCGACTGGTTGGTGTGATAGAGTGATTGTAAATTGTTTTAAATCCACTGATTTTTAAAGTATTCCATGGATGCAAGTTACTTAGATAGTCTGATTAAAATGTTCAGAATTCAGTAAATTTTCTAGACTGTATTTATTACTACAAAGTGAAAGCTAGCCCTAAGGGGGGAAAAAAAGGTTGCTGGTGGGGTTTTTTCTTACATCAAATTTTACAGATTAGTTATTTCCAGAAAAAAAAGAAGGAAATGGAGGATGTTGACATGCATACCTGAAGCTAACTTCATTATATTTAGATCTTTCTAAATTTAACTTCAGTGCAAACCCCTTGTTTGCTAGGTCAGCTAAATAAATTGGTTTTTTAACTTTTTTTTGTCTTGTTATTTCTAATAGTCCTCTGATGGATTACAATCAGTGAGAATACCAAGGAACTTTTTAGCCCAAATAATTCTTGAAACAATCTGAAAGGATTGCATATTATTAAGCTGGGAATTTACAAATCCTCATTAGTGGATAGTCTTCAGGGTAACTTACTCTTAATCATTAGGCCTTGAACCACAATCCCAGCAGAATGTGATGTTTTTAATAGCACTGGTTCCTGTGAGCAAATTTTATTGTGGCATCATGGAATACCATGCATTCTTTTGCTTTATGATTTATTCTCCCTAGACACAAAACTGTAAAAGAGATGTGTTAATCTATTTTTATTCAAAGTACAGAAGTAGCTCTGTTACAGTTCAGGGACTGAGTAACCAATATGAACATACTGCTCATTCTTAGTCGTGCTATACCTGGTGCTTATAGTAAGAATACTGATCAATTACAGGTACAGATACGCAGAACATTTTACAGATCATTGCTAAATAATACGTTTTTCTGTTTCAGACTGTTTTTCCAAAACCCTGTCGTGAATCAAAAGCATAAAATTGCTACATTAAATACTACGTAATGTGCTTCAATGCTGGTTGCAAATATGTAGCCAAAAAATACAGTGAGCTGACTCAAAATTATCCTTAAAGAATGACAATATTTTATATGATTTTTCCCTCTTGATTGGATACTTAGGACACTGTTCTTTGGGGATTTATGTCCTACATATGTCTGAATTTATACAACTAAAAAAGAAGTGTGTCAGAATGCAACATTTATCTCTAAATTGAGAGAAATTTTTATTCACTTACCTGTTTCTCAACATGGAATTAGAAACTGGCTGTTACGCAGTGCAGAAAGGAGAATCAAGGCAGCTTAGCTTGCTTATCTGGCGTTCACCAGTCCACGGCTGATAGCCCAGGCTGACCCTGGCCTTGGCAGCATTGCACAAGTAATCTTCATGTAAGGATGAACTGTTCTTGAACAATTTCTCTAATATATTAGACACAAAAAAGCTTTCCCATTAACAAAGGTATGCATATTTTCTTTTTCCTTCTTATCTTGAACAAACGTATTTAAACAAGCTGCTGCCCAGGACCTTCAATTCTCTGTTTCTCGTTTGATCTCAGTCTTTTGTAGTACCCTGGGACTTGATGGAGTGCATAAGTGAAGGTTACTTTTTGAGTCTTTTTCTATCATTAAGTTTGACAAGTTAGATGGTGTTGTTTAGTGACCTAAAGCTGGAATATTACTTGAGAATGAACAAGGTGGCAACAGGGACATATTTGTATGGCATAAGAAGAACTAAAATTGTGAACTTTTCCCCATCATCAAAGGAGATGCATTACTGCAAACAGACAAAGTAGAGGTAAAAGGAGTCGTGCCATGAGTTCAGACACTAAGATGGAGGACACTAGATAAGTCAGATGACTGAATGAATTAGAGCTCTTGTGTTACTTAAATTTCTGTGTTTGGTTCTAATGGAAACTTCATCTCTTCAGGATATTGCATGTGACATTCATTACGCTGCCATTTTCCTTAAAAATACATGCAAAAGTTGGAACATTATTACATATTAGAAGTGTTTTCCTTCTCCATTTTATGTAACTAATGCATTTATCTCTTTATGGATGGCAAAAGGGAAATAAGTTACATGTGCACAGATGCAAAAAGTCAGGGACTTCAGGACATAGTACAACCAAGGAGACCTGCTTCATAATCTCAGATCAAATCAGTGATAAGCAGCAAGGGATTAAAGCTGAATTTAAGTTGTAGAATGTCTTTTCTGTAGGGCTGTGCTACAGCAAAACTTTAAAAATCATTTTAGATAGCAAGGGCAAAGCATTATACTACAGCATTACCAGATTTTCAGTTATAGGGAATACACGGTCATACTTAAAATGCAAACTAGGAATTTTTTCATTGTTATCTAACTGGCAGAAGAAGAGTATAGAACTAAATTACTTATCGTTACTGATCATTATTACGTGAAGAGAGAAGAATTAAGAGGCATCGCAGCACTGCAACAGGTGCACAGCATTGCTGAGGTGAGCCCTGGTTTCTACGCAGTGCACATACTTACCTTTCACACTTCCTGATTTCATAATGTGCATGACATGTAATTCTACTATGCAGGTAGAAACCCCACAGCCACAACAGTGGTGCCATTTACTGCAGTAAAACAAAAAGTCATGCAGTTAGTCAAAAGCAATCTGACAGTTTATGTTAATATTCATTCTGTAGTTCAAAAAGGATTCAGGTTTATAATGCTTATAAAAAAAATTGATCTCACAATAGATATTGATTAAAGTACTTGTACTTACTTGCTAATGATCTTAATGTACTGAGTATATTGTATCACATTTTTCAAAAGGTGCTTTTCTTTCAGTGAGACTATGTGCAAATTATACCCTGTTTACACCGAATTTTAGTTCTTACTATATTCCACAATTATTTTTACACTGTTGAGTGGAGAACTCCATGCATTTCAGTTTAAATATGGACAAAGTTTGGGGGGAAAAGCCCATAAAAATGTAAGTAAATATATCAGTATATTCTTCCATGTAGATTTAACAGTAAACTGGAATCTAAAATATCCTTCCTACATTTAATGATAAATTATTTTATTTGAGTGAATCTTTCACTCTATACCTTAGAAAATGTAAAATTAATTTGTTTAATTATAGGCTATAATTTCAGGCTTAGGACATATCTTATTGCTGGTAGCAAACATTAAACAATCTACTCCAAGTCAGCGCTGGTATTTGTCAAAAGTGGACTGAGGCTCAGCCTTGGAAAGATTTGCCCTTGTAACTGTTATAAACAGAATGCTAAGAAACTCAAGCTTGTGCTGCAGTGCCACCTTTGTCATGTTTAACTACTTTTGTTTTTAAATGCACTTGAGAAGTTAATTCGGTCAGCCAGAGAAAAGTAATGCGCTAAAATACAGTCTACTTTAAAACTTGAAGGTTTTTCCTTTTTTGATATGGTTCAATAGAAACTAAATTGGTGCATATGCTATAATTTTTCCTCATTTTAGTTTCAACTAGTCACAATGTCTGTACCCACTGAAAGTTACTCTTTCTGACTGATGTATCAGTCCCCGAACTGCCGATTTACAATTCTAACCTATGGCATTTTTGAGGCCCTTCTACCCTCCTAGTCCAATTTCAGTCAGAATTTGACCACATCCAAAGCTGGTGGTGTCATTTGTTTTTGTGGCAGACATTTAAACACCAAGTGAGCATCTGCATCTTGTAAGATTTGTTCAGAGTTGTTTGATACGTTGCAGATACTGCCTTCTAAAGGATGACTTTAGGCTAAAGCATTGCCTATCCAGAATTTAAGGAATTGTTCAGGGTTGCTGATGGCTATCATTCTCCTTTATCTAAACTTAGTTTCTGATGTTTTCAGTCCATTCCTGTGCCAATGTGTTCCCTCATGTAGATTTCCTTAATGTGACACATAATGAGAAGGAACAAATAATTCTTTTGTGGTTTTGGCTGGGGTTTTTTTAATGTAAGTATTCAAATCAACAAGGCTAAAAACCATTATTCCATACATTATTCCAGGAAAGCAAGCAAGCGAACTTAATACCCATAGAAGTCTGCTTAATTTCAGTAAGAACCTATGCACGTGTAGAAGAAAATTCCATCTATAATTTTCTAATGATAGAATTTGTAGGCAATTAAGTTTGCAGAAATAGGAATTTCTCAACCTATTTAATCAAACAGACAATACCTAAATCACCATATCCCCCATCACTTGCAAGAGAATAAAATCAAAACACAATCTGTTAGTATCAATTATAAAATACCTCCAACTCTATCATACTATAGCAAATTGTACTTGGCACTGGTGAGGCCGCACCTTGAATACTGTGTTCAGTTTTTGGCCGCTCACCACAAGAAGGACATTGAGGTGCTGGAGCAGGTCCAGAGAAGGGCAACGAAGCTGGTGAAGGGTCTGGAGCACAGGTCTTACGAGGAGCGGCTGAGGGAGCTGGGGTTGTTTAGTTTAGAGAAGAGGAGGCTGAGGGGAGATGTTACCACTGTCTACAACTGACTGAAAGGAGGCTGTAGTGAGGTGGGTGCTGGCCTCTTCTCTAAAGTAACAAGTGATAGGACAAGAAGAAGGTGCCTCAAATTGCACCAGGGGAGGTTTAGGCTAGATATTAGAAAAAATTTCTTCACTGAAAGAGTGATCAGGCATTGGAACAGGCTGCCCAGGGAAGTGGTGGAGTCACCATCCCTGGAGGTGTTCAAGAAACGTGTAGATGTTCTGCTTAGGGACATGGTTTAGTGAGTTAGGTGGTGCTGGGTTGATGGTTGGACTTGATGATCCTTGAGGTCTTTTCCAACCTTAATGATTCTATGATTTTATGATTCTATTATTATAGTATATTTATCTCCTGGTAATTAGCAACATTTTGTGGATCACTGATTTCTGATTCAGCACAATATGAAAATTTCTATGCTAAGAATTTCTTGGAAGAAGAATTTATAACAGAGGTAGTTTCTTACTTAGCAGACATTTTTGGTGTCTCCATCTCAAGAGTATAGAGAATTTGGATTTCACCTATAAAACTTAATAAGTGGGTGCTATATAAAAATTTGTATGCAATACATAAAACTCCATCTTTGACTGGGTTAAACAGTAAACATATTTGAGGAAAAAGAGTCTTGTTCCTCTCTTCCTACATAGCATTTTTTGTGTGGAGAGCTTTCTGTTCAGTCTTCTGCATGATACCAAGTCAGCTATGTAAGGTGGACTTTAACATCATGTGCTTGTTAATGCATTCTTGTATTACTAGGAATCTGTTTTTGTGGAGGCTGTCACTTGCTGCTTCTGAGCAGCAGATCTGTCCTTCTGGTCAGAGATTGTGTTTCTGGGTAAATTTTGGTGATCCAATTTGCTATTCACAA
>NW_010117481.1:0-844 GCF_000699245.1 Pterocles gutturalis
AGCTATATTAATCATCATCAGGTTAAACCAGTTGAAGGGGGTTAGATGTTGAAGATACTTCATAACTTCCTGTTAAAATCAGAGCATCAATTCAGACTGGATTTTGAAAATAAAGCCCCTACTAATATTATGCATGAAAAATAGCTTTCAAACTGTCTTACTGATATGTTAAATACAGAAGTCACAGAACTATGCTTTCTCTTCCATTTTATTTTCAAAATATTTACAGATCACTCCCTAAGCATTAGAAAGCCAAGAACTCAATGCATAAACTGCATTACCTTTTCAAAGCTATAATCATTCTGCAAGGTTAAAGAAATTCTCTACGAAAAAAAAAAAGTAAAGGAATTTGTGTAGGCTTACAGGCAAGAAACACATTTTTTACTTTCTGATTTCATTCTCTGCTAGACACCACAGCATGTAGAAGTTGAAGAGAAAGCACTGATAACATGTAGACAGTAGCAACAATTCAGTGATCATCAGATTGCTGCACAATCTTTTCATCTAGTCCAATATCGCTGAGTTTTAGTCCTTGTGTCTTTCTTACAGAAGAACAACTGTAACATTATCTTCTATTTCCTTCGTATAATTTCCATAGCTTATCTATTAGAATTATTGCATGCACATATACATAACAATCAAATTTTTTTTAGCTTGCAACACTGCCAACAGCCTGTAACATTACAGTAAATGATGAAATTTTTTTTTTTTTCTTTTTCTCTCTCATATCATTTACTTCTTGGCAAAAGGGATTGAGGAAGAAAGAAAACAGAAACAGTAAAGTTCCCTGTTCATAACCACCACCATCCAAAGGCCCAGTACACAATTTAGTGTGATACATATC
>NW_010117482.1:0-14755 GCF_000699245.1 Pterocles gutturalis
CCAGCCTGTCCAGATCCCTCTGCAAGGGTGATCCTACCCTCAAGGTGATAAACTGATCGTGTGTGTTGATCTCCTTGAACATCTTGAGATGTTCTTTGATTATTTGATTACACTCTGCACCAAAGGTGGCTGGTTGCAGAAATGACTTTGCCCTGAATTTGAAAAAAGTGTTAAATAGGGTGTATTTAGCTTTTTTATTTTTAATTTTTATTTCTAAGATGGATACAAGAAAGATCTTCCAGACTTAAGTGTGCCGTGTAAGAATGGAAGGGAACATTGTTGAACAGAGCAGAAAAAACTTGAATTCTTATCAGATTATTTTTATCTATTAAAATATGAGGTCATTACAGCAGCTGGTTTTACTTTTTTTTTACTACTTCTGTATATGAAAGTTAGAATTCCTGCACATACTACTGATATAGTAGTAATCTCTTGCACAGTTTATCTGTAATAATTAACATTTATGCTTAAAGTCTTACAAATTTTAATTCTTCTAAAATTTTTATAGAATTTTATCATTCAGATACTCTGTAAGTATGATTAGAATTACCTTGTGAACATAATGTAAAATATCTTTTTCATGCCACTGGAGGAAAAAAAAACGCACTTAATTTAGAAAAGATGACACTGAATACAGGAGCTTTCTTATGAACCTAATTAAAAAAAAAAAACAAAAAACCAAAAAAACCCACAAATGCTCTGGAGTATTTCCATGAAGAAGCAATTAGAACGATAAAGCCAGGACACATGCAAAAGTGTTTTGGGAGAAAACAACTGGATGTGTGTATCAGAATTTCTAGCTGGACAATGTTTACGTAGAAAGCCTCCCAAAACTGTCAAAACAATTACACATTTGCTGTAGTGAACAAAAGTAAGGAAGTTCTAAAAGCAGTTTCAGCTTACTGCAAGGTTATTACAAACAGCATTTAGTTTATATTGTCAAGCTTTTTCCTAAAATTTACTTTAAGGAAACCACAGACATATAAAAACTGTTACGAAAATAACAATACATCTATAAAGACTGAAAGGTCCCTTCATGAAAGCCAGAGTTGAAGTGAGATCTTTGTGTAAGTAATAGTTAACCCAATAATTTACAATGCCTCTAAATTCATTATCGTTTTCTTCTTTGTTTCAGTGTAATTGAATAATGCTAAATTGGCTGCTTTACTCCTATTTGGGTACCATAAGAAGAGTGAAGCGGTGGTGCTGAATTTGCAGATGCAAGTCTGAGCTGTTCTTCAATAACTGGGCAGAAAAGTAGTCAAGAGAATAAGTAGAGAAAGCCACAAACAAACTTTAAAGAATAAAGAAGCCTCCTCTAGCCCTTTACTCTTCTGCTTTTCATTCATACCTTTCTATGTTTGAGATAATCCACTACACAAACAAACTTTTGGCAAGCAAATTGAATTTTAAAAGCACAGTATGAGTTCAGGGGGAAGAAGTTCCCTTAAAGGTCAAAGAGAAGTGGAAATCAAGTGCCTAAAATAAACTGTGCAGAAATTTTTAAAAAGCTATGAGAAAAAAATCTGAGGCCTAGTTACAGCTAAAATGTGCAAAGGCCACCCAAAGAAAAAAAGAAAAAAAAAACTTTTTTTAATTCAGCAAAAATGTAGCTACATATCTTCAGGAACGCATCTGAAAAACTTAAACCTTCACATTGTCCTCTACAGAGAATCTGTAAGTATTTGACTCGTTGACTTGTTCCCATTCTTTGAGATTGAGGTTTCCCGCTGAAGTAGACTTACACAGGCACTTTGCAAATGCCTATGACATTCCATTAAGAAATGTAGCTTCTCCTGTGACATCACCTGAAAAACACTGGAGAACTGATGCCAAAGATCCCATGGTACTTTTGAGCTGTGGCCCTGTGAGCGGCCTTGACATGAATAGTATAAAACTAATGACTTAACCTGCTTACTGTTTTAATTTTTTTCAAGGTATTTTTTCTGAACTTTTACAACAAGAACGACACCTACTGCATACAACTAATTATAATTACTCTGCTGAATTCAAGAAATACACTTTTCTCATAAGCAGTCAGTTTGTCATAGAAATGAGTAGGGGGGGAATAAATATCAGAAAGAAATCTTTTCCTGGATTTTTCCAATTTTTTTTTTCAGATTTTTTCTAAGAAACTAAGCAAATATTATATCCTTTTGCTTCTACATTAAGTATCAGCTCCAGCTGTAATTTCTATACACTGCTAGCAATATATAACTACAGTACTTCTATACGGACGGTCGTGACTCAGTGTTGATGTGAATCCTTGGAGAATGTAAGCTTTGATTGTCAGGTGCAGTAACTTTACAGTCATTTTTTGCAGAAATACGCAAGGAATTGGTTTTGCAGAAACAAAACAAAGCAAGAAATCTACATTACTGCGAAGAACGTATAAGGTCAAACAAAATAAGAACTTGAATCTAGCCTTCTGAACTCCTACAGGCAGGCAGGCAAACATACATACATTTGTACATACTTACATACATGTCTGTGTGGATCAAGAAGAACACACAAAAACATACATGTACATACATTCTGAAAATCAACAGATGCTAGAGAGTCCTTAGGTTGTATGAACTGTGAAATCTGTCTCCAAATGAACATCTGGAACATTTAAATCTTAAATCCAGAGTTGATCTTCTAGCATTAGATTCTTTGGGGATTATAACGAAGGACTGACTGCACAAACATCTGCACTTGTCTGCTAATGGATTAATTTTCTTAGCTAAATTCAGGCAACATGGCATCTCATTCAAGCCATGACGCTAATGTTTACAGTTGCTAGAATGCTATCCCTACCTTAGCTCAGCATCACAAGTTCACTGTTAATATAAGATTACTCAAAACTTTATGATTACGTATGGAATGTTATTTTAAAATATTAGTAATTTTGACACTCTTGCTGTGTTTAAGAGTCTCCGTAAGTCCAGAGATTGTCTCAATCTTTCAGTTTTTCATAGTTTGCTCACTTGTTTTCTACATTCTACCTGTACAAGAAAATTCTAAAATCTAAAGTAATCGAAGCATTGAGAAGAAAGAATGACAATGTCCTTAATAGAGAAAAGAAATAATTAGAAAAATGTAATTTCCCTTGCAATATCTTAAAACATTACTTCAAGACAGTATTTCTTACAAAAAAACCACACAAAAAACCCACACAAATGTGTGCTTTACAACTATTTGATCTATCTGAACCATAGTTCTCTCTCTAAAACATGCATGTACCCTGCAGTGACTGTGTATGTTCTTTACCTCCTTAATTTTCAGCTGGCAAGTAGCCCAAGCCTCTGCTTTAAATTTCCCACTTGGTAGCACTAGTATGGCACCTGAAGAATAATTAGTTGTGAGAAAGGGAATTTGAATTGGTTGCTGAGAAGGAAAAAAATGTGCATGCCTAATAAAGATTTTTCCTTGAGTACCTGCAATACCATTTATATATTTTTGCTTAGAATGCACCACCCTTTAAATAGACCAGTGACCATTTTTCATTTTCTTTTAAACTTTCCAGAAAAAATGAGTGAAAGAAAACTGGTTTAGTTTTAAGACTATTTCACTTTTAGTCAGTCTTTCATGTTACAGCTGCACTTATCACTTATCTTGACACAAATCTTGCCTTTAAAAAAAAAAAACAAAACAAAAAAAAAACCAGTTTCCTGATAATGGCCTTTTAAAATTTTATTTCTCACATTGCTCTCCTATGGACACCTAAAGTCTAGTCTTCTAGGAAGGCAAAGCATGAAGATGTCTGAACAAGCAGAAGATTTTACCTAAATTACACATACAACTCTCTGTAAAGTTTATACTGTCCATGAAACTTTACATTATGACAGTGTTTGAGATAGGTAGATCTCCATTGGTTACAATGACCTTGGAAACTCTTTCTGAACAATTCATTACATACATATAGTTATGCAAAATGAGTAACAGAAACGCAGTTTTCCCTTCTCTAGAAATTAGCAGTTCCCCAGCCCTAAGAAAGTGAAAAGTGCTGCTCCTGATACTGCTTCTGCCTTCTGCGCAAAGACAGGAATGCAGAGAATTTTGAGGGGGAGGGGATTTGATTTCTTTTTTAATGCCTGCCTCCTTCCAGCAAGTCCATCTGTTGTAGCACAATAATTCTGGAAGCAGGATGTCTGTGTGACCAACAGGAGACAATTACTGCAAAAGTGTTTGTTGATTCAGCTCTATAAAGGGCAGGCCAACCACTACAGTATGAATAGAAAAGAATTCCAGCTGAGGAGCTGCATATAGATTAAAACAAAATACATATATGTATAAATAAGAATGGGGAAAACCAGAAAGGAGTAATAGTACGGGAAAGGATTAAGTAGGAATGAAGACCGAAGTAGAGAAGAAAGCTAGTATCTTTGGGGCTGTTAGCCAAATAGTTTACTAGTCTCTGTTTCCATAAATATTGTTCTCTAGCTTTCTACCTTGACAGAGAGAGATGAGATTAAATAGATACGGAACCAGTCTGAGTGGCCTTTGGAAGAAAACTCCAGTTGCCTTGAGCGCTCCACTCTTGGGGCATATTGAGACAGTTGGGTTCTCCAAAGTGCCTGTTCTTCACAGAGGAATGGGTGCCAGTTCATGTGAACTGACCAGTTTCTTCACAAAGTTCTCAGATCACTGGCTAAAAGTGAAACTTCCCTCACCCATTTCAATGCAGGTAAAATGTCAGCATGAAGACAACTTATTTTTCAGAAGGATTAATGAATTGGGTTGATACAATAGTAAATCAGGACTCAATATCTTTTGTATGTACTAACTGATTCAGAATCTCATACAAAGCATGCTAATACATAACATCATCATTTTGATCATAAGAGACAAAAATCAGTGTTATCAAAATTTGAGAGAATTACAACAGAATTAAGCTGAACATTGTAAGACATCACAATGAAAAGTACTTTACCTCTATAGCCAGTTTACTAGTTTGAAGTCTCTGATCAGACAAATGTAGCTGAGTTGTTAGTTTTTCATTGGTTTCTTTAAATTCTTTCACAGAAGACACTGCTGTCTTTTTTTCATTCTGTAAAACAGCTATCTGCTGCTGCAAGGACTTAATTCTTTCCTGAAGCAGAGTAACAGAGTAGCTTGGTTTCTGGACAATGATATTTCTCCTTTTTGATCTGTTCACTAAACATAAAAAGGCACATTACTAAACTGACAGATCATCACAAATAAGATGATTTCAGATTTTTCTTTGCCTCTTCAAAACACTGCTCTAGCCCCTAAAATATTCCTCAGCAAGCAAACTGTTAAATCAACTCAATTAACCTATAAGCACTCTAGGTTGCTCTTTTTCTGAAGTGCCAACACTCAACAAGGACTTGGAAGTTAAATGCGGCTCAAGTTTCTGATTGGTGTTACTGGAAATAAAGGATTCAGTGTCTTGTTAACAGATTTTTTTTTTAAGGTCTAAGCCAAAATACAGTTAATTTTGTTTCATTGTCTATGTTAGCTACAAGGGGAAAACATGAAGAAAAGGTATCAAAAAGCTTTATTTTAGTCAGTAGCTTCAATAGGTGTGACTTAGTAAAAACAGAGCATATTTTAACTATGCAAAAAAATGCTGTTTCACAGTCACTTTTTATACAACAATTTCATTTTAGAATAATGAGCTAAATCTTTGAAGATATATAGTCATGTAAATTTAAACCAGTAAATCCTGCAACAGCATATAAGTTGGTTTGTGTAATTCAGAAGAGGTTTCGGAATATCAGGCAGGAATGTTTTGTCAATCTTACTTATGAAGTTGACAAAAATACATAATATTCGTACCTGTGCTTAGATAAGATGTTACGAGACTGCAGATCTTCCTTCTCTTGGAATGTAACTTTGCTAGGTCTTTATTCTGTGAATGGCCCTAAGCAAAAACCAGAAGCACAAAGCTAGCAACTCTTCATTACGGCACACCAACCACATTACTCCAAAGTTTTTCAGTTTGAATGGAAACAACAAAAATTACTCCAAATAATAAACAAAATTCTAACAAATTTTAATTTGAAAATCAGTCTTACAACATCAGCCAGCAAAGAGTACAAATTTGTCTTTCCCATCAAATGTCAAAGAAATAACAAACTGTTATAGGTAAATCATAACCCTTTCCAAAGAATCCCAGAGAAAAATGAATTGTCTGTTAATGCCTACGTTATATTTTAGATAAAATATGAATTTACTCATAGGGAAAAAAGATGGTATGTATTACTTGAAAGCCTACAACATCCCATTTCTCAAGATATTTAAGTGAACATAAAAAGGAATAGTGGTCTTATTAGTTCAAAAGGGGGAAGATCAGATTAGACACTGAGCTGCAACTGGAAGGTGCATGAATGTATATGAACATGCAAACACAATCCTTGTGTTTGCAAAGGGTTTAACAAAAGTCAGCTGCTTGCCTTTTAAATATGTGACCTGAAAAATGAGCTACTTCCAGAACCTATCAAATGTTCAATGACAGAAGCAGAGGCCAAAGAGGAATGGTGCTTGCAATATGTAAAATGAAAATGGCAAGAGCATGGCTTACTCCAAAATCAAAGTATTATTTCCCTGGCTTTCAGATGCTCAGTGTATTCTGAAACATTATTGTTCTGGAATTTTGCAACATGTAACCAATTTTAAAGGCTTCAGTTTGCAATTTCTATGTGATAACATACAACATATTTCTGGAAGTATTCATAACTAAAGTAGCTGCTCATCAAATTTAAAAAAGTGAACAGCAACGGATTATCTATTAATTGTACTGAACAAATTCCTGACATTATAGGATAGCTTAGCCATGAATTCTGGATTTGTACAATCACCACACAATTTGAAGGACAGGAGTATAGGATATGCTAGAAAAAGAAAAGAAATATAAGTGCCAACCAACAATGGAAACGAGTACTAAGTCCCTATCACAATGACCAGAGGATCCTACAAACACTGAAGGCATGTAATTGTATGACTGATAGCAGTTTGAAGGGGTGATTGTATGTAACGGTGACCTGAGTTCTAGCAGATGATGAGCAAACAATCCATGCCTGCAGCAAAAAGATGGAGATCTCCACTCTAGGCCACAGCTCTCATAAATGTATGAGTTGTAAGAGACTGCCAATAACTCTCCTGATACTGCACAGGGTATTATATATTGATACCACGTGGGGTAAAACTGAGAAAGTCCTTGTGTCGTAAATTATCCCATCTCCAAGCCCAGGTATAGCTCAGGACATGGGAGATTTCTCTAGCATCTCTTTCTATGAGAATACCATGACCCAGCTAGAGTGTCCTTCAATCTTTAGCAGGGATTTAAAACTTTTGTTGAAATTGGTGTTTCCAATTGTCAGTACTAAACCTTTTTTCACTGCAATCTTCTGTACTCACAAACCATTTTTTTCAGGAGCTTTTCCTGCAACAGTGGACTTCTGCTGAAGTGTATTTACCTCCTTAGGGCTCTTGGGATGCTTCCTGCATATGCTCCAAGTCCACCAGTCTGTTACATACGAGTATCAGAATATATCTGTGTTTGTCTTTTCCAGTAGGAACAGAGAGTAAATACAATACAGGCAAATAGGAAAGGTACTGGCTGTGTCTACACTACCAAGCAAGACAGAGCAGAACCTCCTGGATTCCCTGCCTTGTATATCCTCACTTAGGAGTAGTAGGAGATAAGAGGAGTGGCACACTCTTGTCAGATTTTCACATGTATCACATGCACCCGCACACACTGTGTATTGTATACCAACAGATGGTTGCAGAAGAATTTCCCTTTTTTCAGCTTTTCTGACAGAAAAATAGATCTTTTGATGGAAACACACAAACAAGAATATACAACAAGACCAGAGAGTTTGTATTTGCTTTAAAATTTTGGAGACTAAGAAAATACAATCTGTTTTCAAACTCTATTACATCACCATACATAACAGAATTTCAAACTAGTTTTCTAACAGCAGCAGTATCCTGTTTCTTGAACTGAGAAACAACAATATCTGCTTATTTTTTAAATTCCATGAAGTGAAGTGATTTATTTGGGCAAACAAAGGAGGGAAAAAGTATAAGACACTGTTCAAAAGTCCAAAAATGAGTCATCTGTTACAGATTGTATGGAGCCTCTAAAGACCTGGAAAACAGCCATCTGGCCCTCTTCTGTGAGAAAACAGCATATAGATGTTAGGAATGAGACAAGGGGTGGAAATCCCAGACAATGAATGTAAATGGGCTAAGAAGAAGCTAAAAGCACACTTTAGATAGAATCTCCTGGACAGAGATAGAACCAAAAGCATCTTTCTAAGATGGAGTCAACAAAGAAACTGAGAGGTGTTCATGCTTGATTAGTCAGCACACTATTTCGCTAGAGGGGAGGAGAGGGGTGTTTCTGTTTCCTTGTTACGGGTTAGGTCACTCTGTTCTGTATGACTATTCTGATTGAGAGAGAGCTAGTATGATGTCTGCAGCATTCTTTGTCTGGATTGTGAGACAGCAGGACTAGCTTAAAGCAAATATTACATTTTTTAATCAGCTTTTGCAGTCCCGACACTCCCTCCACATATTTGCAGACTAATTTTTCAGAAAATATTCCAAATTATAATGAAACTACCCATTGAATATCTGGAAGCAAATTTTCTTTTCAGTTTACAACAAGAGTCCAATTAATTAAGAGGGGAACAGGAGCGATAATACTATTAAACTTCAACACTCTGCATAGGAGAACAAAACAAGTTATACTATATACCTTTTTATTATATTGCTGGTTTTTGCCTTCTAAATGAACAATGTTGCAGGGCTTTTGACTGTCTTGTATTTGCTTCTTTCCCTGTTGTTTACTTCTTTCTGGCAGTGGATCAATGTTTTGCACTGTCTTCATAATCACTGTTTCCAAACTATCACAAGTTGGTATTTCAGAGTCACTAAAATAGCACATTCAGGAAAACAAAACAAAATAAAGCTAAACGTTAAAAGTTCCAAGCAGCCAGTGCTTCAGCACATAGAAAATAACACATGCAAGAAAGAAGAAAAACTAATATAAAATCCAAACAGTACTAAATTATTCAACAGATGCTTACAAATACGGTAAAGAAAAATCTCTGAAATTGTCTTCTATCTCACTCTGCAATGCACAGAGGCCCGAGACTTCAACTGTTTCTTAAAGGACAGCTTTTGTTACAGCTTACAAAAGTTACACACATTAAAAACAACTCGATAGTACATCTAGTCTGTAAATGTCTCACAAAGATGCACTACGTTTCTACTTTCCTTCATTTTCACATTTGATAATGAAGCAAACAAATGCACAATATTTCACTCAATAATATTTGTTTCAGTTGAACTTTATTTGTAGTGTTGACTGAGACAATCTCAGAAAGGACACTTCAGTGGAATCTGCCCAGCACCTCACTGGAGTGCTTCTAAAATCTGTAAGATTAGTAGTCCTTCTACTGAAATTGCTTGCCATGCAGAGGCACCGGACCTGAAATTTTAATTCTACTTCAGATTTTTCCTTAAAATTGCACTCAATGTGCTCTTAATTTCCAGTTTTTCACTGCCTTGCCCCAGATTATAATTTGTTTTCTGATATTCAGTCAAGTCTATTTTAAAACATGAAGTCTCGGATATATCATTTTCTATACCATTAGTGGCTTTCATCACCATTTGTGCAAACAGATTTGTGAAGGTATCCCTTGACAGAAGGTAATTTTGATTTGTTACTTTTTAAACAAAGACATTTAAAAAGGCAAAACTGAGTTCAAATTAAGATGTGCTGTTAGAAGAATCAATGGGTTACAGACAGAAGCTACTTAACCAGAGAAAAGGCCTCAAATTGAAGAGAATAAGCGGAAACACGTTTATACCTTCCAAACCCCGTCCTGACACACTGGTACGTCTTATTGACCGATAAGAACAGAAATCAATGTAATAGTTTGAAGGTGCTGCAGTAGCACACAGGTATTTCTAACTACATACACATTTCCCTCACCTGAATGCTTTCAAGGAATATTCTATGTAGAAAATGGAAGGCTTGAATCTAGAACAGCCACTAGTAACAAAGAACAGTATTTATTAGCAAGTAGAAGAGGGAACTATATGAAGATATTTCCCTAATTTGTTGAGAATTACACCTTGAAACACTACCTTCAAAAATGTTCACTATTCTACAAGAATTTCCTAACCTGATACTTGTACAATTACCACAAGTAGTATTTATGGACAGCCACAACAACTGAAGCCACACAATTACTTTCCACTTCACTTCAAACTCAAACTGCAATTACATTTGCTCTTAAAAAGCAAAACATAGTAAATTCAGTAAGAAGTTCACTAATTGCAACAGAAAAACATGTTTTCTGTAAAATCAGATCTGCAATATTAAACTAAACAGGAAAACAAGCAAGCTTTCTATTAATGATAGCAAGTGATAAATCACATGGTTCTTAGTTTGTTTTCTCTCTCAAGAAATTGTGTTCAGGAGCCCCCTATTTTGCATGCAGAGAAGCAGAAGAAGGGCTTCATTTGCTACTGTTGATTTTTTCCATATGACATATAAAGCCAACATAAAGCCTACGAAGATGATTCTGTTTTCTTTACATTTTTGTCACCTTCTCTGTATTTTGAGTAAATACAGAGAAGAATTGAGAAATTTCTTTGCATGTCTCTCAGGACAAAGTCCTGAAAGACAAGGTGTGATACCCATTTACTTAGTGCTTTACTGCTGCCTCCTTAAGTATGTGTGGACAAATAAAAGCAGAATCAAAAATTCCAAACATTTCTGAAGACTGTCAGTGCAATTTTCTGAGGGCCTTGTGACTCATGACTGGGACTCTATTCAGTAACAATTACCTTTAAAGAACTGATTTTTAACCATCATTCAATTAAAGTTAGTACAATGACTGTACATAAAACATACATGCAATAATTAGTGTGGATGGTTCTTAATTTAAAGGATGTTAAACAGCTTGTAGACATCTGCTAGCAAGCTGAAATGGGTCATTCAAAATTTATCTAACTAAATTAAGGGGAAAAAATGTTTCTCCTCCCGGGTCGGCATGTCACAAGATAACTAAACTGACTTAGCAGGCTTGCCTGGGAATCCTTAGCTGTCAGCGGTGAATATGCAAAGGGCCAGCAAATTAAATCAACCTGCCAAACTGTCAATTTCAAGCCTCATGACTGCATGAAAATAGCATCACTGGAAGAAATCAAGCATTGCCTTCTTTTGGGTTTCCTGGCACCTATTCAAATACTCATGCAGTTGTGGCTAATTTTGCATGCAAATTTCAGTCAATAAGCTCAGAACAAGACCTCCCAAGATATTTCAAAGGATCTGACAGAATTTTTTTTGAATACCAAATCAACAGTAGTTGAAATTCAATCTCCATTTGCTAGTGCTTTACATACGCACAGTGTCCCCTCTACAGGGTTAAGTTAATGAGTGCCGTACCTGCTTTCACTCACATCCTCCCAGCCGTCCTTACTGAAGTTCTCAAATACATTACTCATAACCTTGATGGACTGTTTGAGAAAAGCTCCATGATCTCCCAAAGAGCTCTTTTTCTTGGCTGTTTTTAATTTAACCTTGGTGCCTGCTGTCTTACAATTACATTGCCCAGAGGTTGCCACTGCTTTGGCTTCGTCCAGTAAACACTTCAGCTCCTGTGCTTGACTCAGCAAATCTTCATTTTCATTTCTCAACCTGTTAGCTTCTGCCACTTGCCTCTTCAAAGAGGCAGCTTCTTTTTCCTGCTCAGCAATCACTAACTGAAGATATGCTTTGTCTTTTTCTGTTTCACAAATCCTCTTAAGCAGCATTTCCAGGTCTCTTTCTCTTGTGTCTGCATCTTCCTTTTGCACTTTTAAAGATGCTTTCAAATCATTTTTCTCTTTCAATAAGTCTTCATTTACTTCTTTTTGTTTCTTTAATTCCCCTTCAATAGCTTTGAATCTTCTTTCTAGTTGTTGTACCTAACAAAAGCAAGTTTAGCAT
Organism: Pterocles gutturalis; assembly: GCF_000699245.1. NCBI lineage: Eukaryota > Metazoa > Chordata > Aves > Pterocliformes > Pteroclidae > Pterocles > Pterocles gutturalis. The sequence continues at coordinate 11,960 of NW_010117482.1, forward strand.
TCATAATACTTCAGCCTATCCAGTGGAAAAAACCCTGTTTTAAAATGTATTTATTACATGACAATAATATTACATTAAGCACAAAGACAAAAGCAATCTATAGTCCTTATTTAAAAATAAATCTAACGTAGTGCAGATGAAAACATTTTAGCTCCAATAATACAGCTGCTGAACAAAGGGCAGATAGTAAAAGAAGTTAAAATTCCAGGCAAAGTGACACACAAGTTTAAGTACGCTAATAAACCTTCCTGCATCTTGAGCTCATTCCTGATTTGGTTATACATAGTAACTGAATTTAGAAAAAAAACATTTTCATAACGAAAACTATTTTGAAATACAGACAAATTTGCACTAGCTATCTAAATCAACAAGTTATTTCAAGTGTCATAAATATACAAATAAAATATTAATTCTGTCTTCCAAAAAAACTCCAAACAAATCATAGCAAGAGATATCAGAAGCTCAGCACCTAAAGAATATGAAGTCTGAAACATGTTTTTTATTCACAGAAAGGGAAAATCTATGCTATTCCAGTGAAGCCACTTTACAAGGTTCTCATATATAGTTTGAAGAAGCATATTCTACCTATACAGGATGCATATGCACTGTTTGTAAACTCCTTTGCGGTTTGCACATACTCAAGGCCATTAACAATAAACTGATTCTCAATGTTCTTCTGGGATTTGCTTGAAGTTACAACCGAACCCCATACTTTCCAGAAATAAGGGACAATTTTAATTTTAGCAGATACCAAAATGAACATCTAGTCTGTGAGATTTCCCCAGTAGCTTGCAAAGGGCATTGGAATTTATTTTGTGCTCAGTTACCATGTAGTCATTTTGGAGAAATATTTTTGGTTGGTTTTGTACAAGCTCCATCCTCACTCTTTCACTAGGGGAAGTGCCAGGTGCTCTAGATTCTTCTGGACATGTGTAGAAAAGACTATTTTTCAAGGAGCTGTAGTAGAATGGTCAACTTCAGCTACTCACCTTGTAGAACACTGGCCAATTCCATCACTTTGTAGCAATATGAAATGTCAAAACTTGCTTAGACGTTGAAAATATTGAAACCATAGTGTTTCTGAATAAATGCTGTAAGTTTTTGCAAGGACATTTTGCCAATGCATTTAAATTATTTTAAGACTTATGGAATGATTTACAAAGTGGGTACTACAGATTTGATTGAAATAAATGAGAGGTCTTAACATACAGAGTAAATTAGGGCAAGAGCTGCTCAAATTTCATATACATTTGTGAATTTGATATTTAATTTCTGAGTTTGATACCAAACCTTTAATATGCATGCCTGTCCATTGCTACCTTCCTTTATGGAAATTCATAGCACTCCCACAGTGAAGAAAGATTGCCTCATGGCTACATAAAGTTATTGGATAAAAATAGAAATAAAAGGGATTTTTCCAAATGCTTTGACGAAATCAAGGTTTATGATTAAAATCACAGTTTGTACTTGTCTCCCCAATGATAAGGAGTAAGACCAGTACCCTTCTCCAACCACCTTCCTAAACCGAGATTCTGCTATTATTTCCCCAGTTCTTTAAAGCAACCTTTTGCACTCACTAGCACTTGAAGTCATATATGACAGCTGGAAGGAAACAAACAATGAATAGCTTCTACACCTATCCCTAAGGTACCATCATAACTCTGTATATCCATAGAGACAAAAATTATGTAGTACCGGGCAAACAAAATTACAGTTCTGAAATATAGATGATAAGCAAGCATGAACTGTGTGACATTTCAGATGGTAGCATTCATATTATTTCAATTACTCATGCTACCTTAAGATAAATGAATGTGAGCACTTCCTATTCTGTGTGTTATTATTTTAACATGATGTTTGTCATTCAGTAATAACGAGATGACAGCCTTCATTGCCTGGCCATATGGCAAGTGTTACAAGTATATGCAATCACATCATCTGCTGTAAATTACCATACTTCCTACAAGTTAATTCATAAATAAAAAAGACATACCCAAACTGACATTCAAAGTTATAGATTTGAGTTTATTCAATTTTAGCATGCTTTTAAAGATTTATAAGTAATTAAACAAACATTGTTTTGCAAAATGACAAACAAAAGGCATGATACTGTTTGAAGGATGTCTTTTCTTTGCAGCAAACAAAACATATGGTAAAATACAAGTGAGCCCTCTTAAGTGAACACCTGTTAACATACTAAACTACTTGTGTGTATTACAAATATCAATACAAATAGCAACTAGTTAAGAACATCTTGTTACTGTATGAGGTAAAACATGTAGAATGTTGAGTAGTAAAGATTAAAAACTCATCATATTTGCTAAGCTAAAGAATGCTAAATGCATTCAGTACTGTCTTGTGAGAAGTGTGATAAACCCACATATGTAAAAAATATTTGCATATGCAATATTGTGCTAAAATTTAAATATAACAAAAGGTGGATTTATCACTATTACATATCAGTTTTGTTCTGTACCAAGAGCTCTATGGAGATTAACACCTGGTATCATGTGAAGTTGAATACTCAGCAAAAGCAATGGAGGTTTGTGAACTTAAAAGTGCCAAAATGCTAAGCATATGTTACTTCCAATTTAGATAATTTGTTGTTTTTTAACACTATAGCTCTAAAAATTATTTTAATTTTCTCTGACATTAGCCCTGTTTAGCTCACATGATACATTCACAGCTACTTGACTAGAATTCATGTCTGACACAATTTTGGAAATCCATATTTTTGAATTCAGAAAGGAAAATCATGGCCTAAATTAATTATTAATATATAATTAATTATTAATA
>NW_010117483.1:0-4852 GCF_000699245.1 Pterocles gutturalis
CGCACGGCCGCTGGGAAGGGCCGGGGGGCTGCGGCCCGGTGTGCAGCTGGGAGAGGTTCAGCGCTCGCTGAGAGAAGAGCGGATAGCAGAGGAGGTGTTTGGGGTTGGAGTGGGGATGGGAAATCTTCAGGTGACGTTGCTGCTCATTTTTATCCACTTTCTTAGTAGCTTCCCAAGGAAAACAGGATTTGGGAAATGCTACGTTTTACTTTTATGTGACAAAAGTTTGGCTTTCAGGGACAGGGCGACATTCCCATTTGCCATGATTTTTATCCAAGTACAGTGATAGAAAGTTATTTTTTTTGGTTTCTTTTTTTCAGATAACCCACTCATACGATACTGGAATCTCTGTCACACGGTATTTATTCCTACACCGTCACATCCCAACTGGTAAATGACCTTTTGTAGAGGAGGGTACATTTTTTTCCTCTGTGGACCCTATTAATCCTCAGCGTGCTCTCTTGTTTTCTTTAGGAGATGTCCTTATTCTTTCATGCACTCAACAATAAATAAACCAAGATTTTTTTTTTGTTTCCTTAAATTGTGTGGGATGCAATCTTTCCATGTCACATTCTTTCTCACTTCTGTAATTATAGCGAGGACTTTACAAGTGGATAAGAGAGAGTATTCTCTTGGTTTTCCACAAAAAAAAAAAAACCAAAAAAACCAAAAAAAAAACAAACAAAAAAAAAAACACCAAACCAACGAACCAACCAAAAAAACCCAAGAAAATGCACTGCCAGTGTTGAAAAGTCGTTGTCAACTATTTGAAAACTACCAACGGAATTAAATTTGGGTCAATGCTGGCATTTCATAATTAGTTTTGTCCAACATAAATAATTTGTATCTGCCAATAATGGGAAGTTTTAAGTGAGGACATTTGCAGAGTTAAAATAGGGCTGCATAGCTGAATGCCTTCAAAGTGCATTAGTGCAAGAGACCTTCTGGAAATACAGAAGGAAAAGATGATAAAAATAATGCTGGAGAAAGGAAGATTTCTATTTTATTTCTAAGTGTTTTAACTAAACCCAATAGACGTTACAGTACTTTCACAAAATTATTTTACTGTTCCACAGTACTGAAGGCAATAGAGGAATGGATGTCTTTTTATCCATAAATTTTACAGACTAGTAAATTATCTCAGAAAAATCCAATATTTGTAAAGCAGAACATGCAAGTCTTTGAAAATCATACTACAAAATGCAAACCAGCGTGGTCATCTCCATAATGAGCAAATATAGCTGCTTTTCTGAGCAAGGTTTATTTTTAGTTCAGTGTTTTAGTATCATTTGATACATATAGCTGCTATAGTTGCTTTGTGAGTACAGAAGAGACTACAGCTACATTCAAGTGTGGAAGAAAGTAGTAGTACAATTCCTAAGTCAGTAGGAGGTATGAACTGCTGTGTCGCATGAAGCAAAATACCACTGATCAGCTCTGTGGAGTCAGCAGCTCCCACTGAGTTCCTGGAGGCACAGAAATGACAGGTTTATAAAAGGATAAGCAAGACTCCAGTCTCTGTGCAAGAGCAGGGCTTAGTTCAGACTACAACCAGCTTCCTGAAAAATGCAAAATAAAAGAGTGCTACAGTACAGTGGTGTGTGTGGCACAACAGGGAGTCCTGCTGTACTTTTGAAGTTGAATATACGGACTGCACTGCTTGCCTTGCAGTGAGATGTGATGTGTGAAATCAGGGTCTGAGAGATACCCGCTGAATTGTGAATGACCAACAGACGTGTCCCTCCATTTCATCTCTTGGGGCATTTTATCTCTTGAACTGGAACACATCTCTACTGGCGCTCAGGGAATTACCTTCATGCAAGGCTCTTTCAGGCATGAGGTCCTACCCAGCCCATTGCTCCCCACACCAGGGCACCCAGCCCAAGGCATGCAGAGATGCACCCTGGCCCCATGGCACACATCTGCAAGGCTCAAGCACCTGAGCGCTGGGAACCGGTCAGTCATGGGTGGGATCGATGCTTTCATGCCGAAGCCTAACTCTCTCCCTCCCCCATGGGTGGAAGGAACACAGACTAAAATGATCCTAAATTCCTAGAATTGTACAGGGTGAAACTATACCCTTAGAAATACCTTTTTCTAACTTGCATGTTAAGAGCTGGGAAAAGAGAAGTCTTAAGATTAAACACACATTCAGTCACTTCTGATTCCTACAGTAAATTCTTAAAGTGTTTTTTATTACATTTTGCCTATGAATTTGCAGGTCCCCTGCTCCTTGAGTAGCTTCCTGGTTATTGTGCCTGGCCTTGGGTTTTCTAAATTCTTGCTGAATATTGACACAGGGAATATAGGTCAAAATATTTGTAATAAAATCTGTTGGTTTAAAATAAAATACTTTTCTTGCCGTGTTGCACTATTTTTGATAGTTGTAATAGGAACTAGTCTGTGGCATTTTAAACACATGTAGTGGATGGACAATTGAAGGAAAAATACTGTAAGACCTGTACTGTGTATAGATCAAGAAAACATGACAAATTTTAGCGAGCAATTCATTCCATTGCCAACTCTCAGATGGTGGCACAAGCTACTTCTGTAAAAGTACTTTGCTTATTGATGGAGAGAGATCCATTCCCACTAGTACAGTCAAAAAAGTAAGAGTTAGGAATCTATATTTTCTTTGGGTCACTGAGCCTAATCTGAGCTGTATGTTACTTGATTTCCTGCTTCCCTGCTGTTCACTGTAATCTTCATTCCTAGTTTGTTTCAGGAATCCTTACCCAATGTGTCAATAGTTAAAACACCTAAGAACAAGATTCACAGAAAGTACCAAAGTTGAGCAGGCAGTAGCCAGCACTAGATCATGGAAAAATGTTATGGAGAAATTTGTGGTTTCAGAGAAATGTAGATGCCAAATGCTTGGGGGAAGGAAAGTGGGAGTTGGATATATATCTATGAATTATTTTCTAGAATTCACAAGGCTCAAAGTATTCAAAGCTAACAAAGGGTTTTGGAAGCAGTGCTAGAAGGCTCACTTGGTAATGGAAAACTCTGGGTCCAGAACTCTGCTTTTGCCTGATTTGGAGCATAGACTTGAACCCCAGCTCTCCTGCCTCTCAAACCTGACAAACACATGGTGATACATCCAGGTGTTATTCTCAGCTGCTTTAGGATATCTCAGTAATATTCTGAACTGTCCTGGCATACCAACTTTAATTATGCTTTTCACCAAACAGGTGCAAGTACCTGTAAGTAGAAACATAGTGAGAGAATGGATCTGTGAGCATCTCAATCCTGAAAGATGAAGTGGTACCCAGCATCACAGAAAATAGTGACAACTAGAAACTACACACTCTCTATATAAGCCAGAATCTACCTTTGAAAATGGACAGGATATTCAAAGGTGACTACTTTATCACAGCTTTGGGTGCACTGAGAAATGTTCACTCCTATTTTATATTGCAGGTGGTTTTGTATAATATAATTAATGCCACACCATACATATAAAAAAAGAGAAGTAGAATGGCCTTTCCCTTCCCCCTTCGAAGAATGCCAATATTCTCCTTCTGCTGATTTTTGTGAAGTTGGAATTTACTTTTAGGCATGCAAAAAAGTTTTCATGGGATAATGTTCTTTAAATGCAAGACAAACATGGGCAGGCTTTAACTATGCTCACCAGATGATTTCTCTATAATTATTAGAAAATAAACCCTCGCTACTAAATTTCCAAGGCAAGATAAATATAATTTAAATTCTGCTGAGGGAAATAATTAAACAAAAGTTGAAAACTTGCAGTTAGGGTACTGTTATGAGAGCTGACTGACCTGTTTTCCCTGTTAGGGGTTGCATAAGGAAAAATCCCGTTGAGGCACACGCTGCAGTTTTGTATTTTCCCACTTGGTGGCAATCATTCACTGTCTTTCCTTCCCACTTCTGCGCTCTCTCCGAGAAAGCTGCTGCTCTGCATTCTGCAGCCTCTCTCGGTTTGGGGAATGAACCAAGGAGAAAAATCAAAGTTTTCTACTACTTCAAATATCAAAGGTGGCAAGATAGAAGAGTTTGTTAAGTGGAAATGGAAGTATTTCATAGTTCAGTTGTCAGAGAAATTGTGTTCTTTGTTAGGAAACCTTTTACCAATTTTATCCCACTGTAGGATGCAGATCAGTAGTGGTATACGAAGCATTGATTAAAAGCAAGTTTACTGGACTTTATAGCCTTGCACAGAATGCGGTAAATAATAGTAAATACGAAAAAGTCCTCCATGAATTCACAGGGCATCATGACAGTATTTTTTTTTTTTTCCCAACAACAGGAATAAATCCATGTAGTTAGGACTTCTTGGTCTGCAGAGGACATGCTAGGGGAGAGGTGGTATTGCTCTGGCTAACCAAATGCATCTCTGCAGAAGCTGTAGCTAGTTGTAATGTTGTCTTTCGTAACATTAAGACACCTTTCAGCTTTTTCATGAGTCCATGAGGTTCCCTTTGCTGGATCAGACATAGGGGAGGGCTGCAGCAGAAGTATCAGGCTGCGCTCCGAGGCACACACGGCTTGGATGTACTGCTTCACAAAAGCATTTAATGTCTCCCACACACCAAGCACAGCTGGCACTTAAGATAACAAGTCCAGGGATGGTAGGAAAAAATTCGTGGTTTATAATATAGAGTAGGTTTGAAAGACAGACTTAAGGTCCGTAGGACTCAATTCAAGTTGGTGGCTGAGAACTAGTAACAGCTTAAGAGTATTGGCTGTAGTGATGGTGATGAGGATGGGAGCTGTGGTAACAGTCAGGACTAAATAATATAGATAGAATCAAAGGTGGTTGTGGTAGTAATAGTTTTCATCTTTTCTTTTCAGAAAGTGGTGTAGCAACAGCCCACAGCCCCTCTGCCCACAT
>NW_010117484.1:0-16424 GCF_000699245.1 Pterocles gutturalis
TTGGGGAGAGCGCGTTTGTAGTGACTAATGGATGTAAGTGAAGCTTTAAGTGACATCAGGCTGCACAGCTGGGCTCGGGAGACCCATAAACGTTATAGGCTATCGGTACTGTGAGGTGTCTGTATGAATTGTTTGAGAATAACTTAATTCACCTGTGAAACCAGCTCCTTACTGATTTTTTTTAGATGCCTATGTTAATGTGTTGAGCAACAAATAGTGTTATTAATTTGGCACGTTGCAGATAAAGGATGTAGATGATGATATTTGATGTAAGAGCTGGGAAGCGCAGTAGACGTCTTTGCATGTTACTTTTGTGCTTTCACCTCTGAATTCCTGGCTTTGCTTTATTTAATCCACGTTTATAACAAACTGCCTTTCTGCATTTCCAGTGTGTTTTCTTTGATTTGATTTCTTAAGCAGCTCACCACGTCTCTGCCTTGCCTTTCCTTCCCTCTAAATAAAATGTGGAATAACATCAGGGGCAATAGTTTTCAGAGATTTTTGGAGTTCTTCCTTATGAATAAGACTGAATTGTCTCGACAGTGGTGACCAGCATCTGTAGACCTCATGGGGATCATCAGTACTTGAATTCAGCATTTGCTGTTTACAGTTAGGTTTTTTTTTTTTTTTGGATGAGGTTCAGAGTTCTTATTTTAAGTTTACTTGGATCAAGAGCCCCATTTTAACGATACATGTTTGTTTGTTAAAGTTATCTTTTGTAGGTGTTCATTTTGAAATACAGTGATTAGAATTTTGGTATGAGGTATTATCATTATCCTCCTGGTCCCCTTTATGGAGGGATGTTTACATCTTGGCCGTATTTACAGAGAGATCTTACTTAATTTACAACTGGGTTATTCACTTGCTGAAACTATTCTTTGCTTTAAGGGAATTGAATGTGGATGATCAAATCTCTAACCTCTCTTTGAATTAACATTAGGATTTTGCTAGATAGTGCTGTTTGGAGTGACTAATTTTTTTTTGTGTTCGGAATGGGTGATTGTGTGCAGCTTCTAAAAGCTGTCTTAAAGCAACAAGTAATTTAAGTTTTGGGATTTAATCGTGTAGAGCTATGGAATGAGTGAGACTCATCAGTTTCAACTGTGCCTGTTTGATCATCAGAGTCAAAAGGAGTAAAGCACTAACCTAAACTGTGAAGAGTTGATTTAAGTGATTTCAGACTCAGAATAGCTTTGGACTTTATTGTGAATGGGTTTATATTTACATGTATACACTTAAAAGGAGACAGAGGAATTCCCAGAGCTGCAGATTGCTGTCAACTGGCAAAGTACATCAAGGAAGGGTTGCTGTATGTTTACTCTGTTCTTGTTCTCTTCTTTAGGCGTCCACTAGCAATGCTTATTAAGAGACAGGATACTGTGTTAGATGGACCTTGAACCTGAGCTAGTATGGCATTTTGTGTTTCTACTAAAATGTTTTCTGTGTAGTAGCATGCCATTTGGAATTTAAATCTTAAATTAGGCAGGTGTCAGAGCTGTAAGTTTTTTAAGAGTACAGTATAAAAGTCAATACCAGGTATAGAGAAAGCAGGCTAATGAATGTACTATTACTTTGGATGCTTATTTGCATTTTTGTTAATATTTGTAGGACATCCTAACTCCTGATAGGAAACAGTCACACGTATGTTTTATGAGTGGCAACTTCCAGTCTTTTCCTGAGCGCCTTGTGGGAGTACTGTGCTTCCCACGAAGATGTTGTTGTGGGAATCTGCTGCAACTCCCATCTGTTCTTAAGATGTTGCAATGTTGCCTTTCACTGAAATTCCAGCCTTAGTTCTGCTTTCCTGTGCTCAGGTCTCTCCTTTTTTACGTGGCAAGCACCTGGGAACCTGTGAGCCTTTCATTTGTCTCTAGCATATAGAAGGGAGCAGAAGTGATCTATGAAAAGCAGTTCAGTAGCATCTTCCCTCTAAACTGGTTCCTCTGCATTAAGGTTTACTGTAGAACTTGCTATGATAATAAAATCAGGAAAAACAAAATCTGGTCTTTCTGCTAGCAAGATGTCTGTTAGTTGTCTTTTAGAGTATCTTTTGGTAAGTTGTTGCAGTGACTTAAGCAAGTTTCATCATCTAGAACTAAATGAATTATGTGTAGTAAAACTTTTCCAGTGCAGTATCCTTAACATCCCTTGACAGTTCAGACCGCTAGCTCTGTCCTATGTTATGCGGGCTGTATGGCAGGTCTGAGAACAGCTCTGACTCAGTGTTTGCCTATTTTACAGAACCACTTGCAGCACTGCCATGAGGTATTCATTAGAGTTCTTTGACAAGTGAGTTTCCAATGGCAGTGATAAGTGCTAGAGGTACATTGGCATGCTCTTTATTTCAGCTAGCAGCCTTGCATTTAGGGAAGAACCAGCAGAAAGAAAAAACAGCCCATGTTTGGAAATGCACAAAACTTTACTTTGGTGTTCTTGAATATCTATGTTTGCTGTGTTTAGCTACTAAAGAACACAACTTGAATTTCCCTGCAGCTTTGAAAGGCCAACAAATTCCATGTGTTCTTAAGCAATAGCTTTTAAGCAGACTAGTTTTCAGGACTCCAGGTTTTGTCCTGAAAATGGTTTATTAATATGCATTATGAATCGTGGGTAGAATCAACCTTATCTCCCAGTTGTTAGCTCTGGGGAAAAGATGAGTTGCTAATGTAAAAGGGTTTCAGTATATTTAATCTCTTGGGGTCACGTCTTTTACTGTGGCTCACATCTTGGCTTTTGTTGCTTTTCCATTCAGCTGCGAAGGCTTATGTGATCCCACTATTGCCATTGTCATGTTACTTGTATGAAATAACAGGTGAAGTTAAAATCCAGCCTAGACAGTACCCCCTTAAAGTATTTTGTATGTTAATAAAAGAATATTTTAATAGAAGAAAAAAAACACAACCTTGGCAGTTGTTGCTAGTTTTAAAGAACAAAAATTCAAGCTTTCTTAGTTCTCAAACCATGTACAGTATAGTCAGTGATGTAATAAGCCTGCAAGCAAAAGCTCCTGAAGTGAACTAATTTTTTATATCCTCAATGGCATCAGTATTTAAAGGTAATCACTGAACCAATCCATAAGCTATAACTACAAGCTATGCTATAGAACTATGAAATTGGAGATGTGAACATTGTAGTTTGCAGTGTGCAGAAGAGATGGTGACATACGAACACAGAAAGAATAGGCCTGTCTTGATGTTTCCTACCCTGTTTTCACTGTTACATGTACTGCAAGCACCTAACAGGATTGCCATGGTTCCGTTCCCCACAAGCATTCTGTGGTTTGCTGCTCCTGCAGTTTATTGCCAAGAGCTGGCATCAGGTGTTTTCAGTGTGTATGTGGAGTAGGCAGTGCATAATGCCAGGTGTGGTGTTGAAAAAGACATTTGCTGAATGTTATTCAGTGTGCACAGCTAGGAATGGTTTTTAGGTTGTTGCTGACTTTCCAAAGCAGAGTGATTAGCTATTATGAAGCAAAGAAAAGAGCATCTTTACTGCAAGCATGAAATCACAGGCACTTAAAGGCAGAGTTTTCAGTATGGACCCATTAAGTGCAATGGCAGAAGGCTCCCGCCTGAAGTTTTGTACCTGAACTTGCCTGTTGTTCAGGTATAACATGTGGTTATATGGCTGTGAAGTCTTACAAGTTAGATAAATCTTACCTGTACCCATTTTGAAATAATTAGTTTGTGTAATTACTGCTTTAAGACCAATTTTGTCTAGGAGAGGCATGCAGGCAGAACAAACTTAACTTGAAATCCTCTCTCCTCCTGGCTTAAATAAGTCTCTTCTGACTTCTGTTATTTCTGCAGGGCTTCATAGAGAAGTTGTTGGGAAGTTAACTGCTTTAATCTTGTGCTGCTAACATTGAGAATAAAAACATGAAAATGTGTAGTATTTTGGGCACTGACTAGAACCAGTGTCATGTTACTATTAGCCTTTCTTTTTTTTCCTTCAGGTTCCATAGACTCCCAGCTCCACACTCTGGAAAATGCATATCTTAAGTCCATGTTGAAGTAAAGACAGTCATCCAGGTAGGATTACTTTATGATTACTCTTTTTGCCCACCATTTTCTGATACTGGACTAGGCTGTCACTTGTTTCCTGTGGTCCTGAAGAGTGTGTGGATTAGTGTGGGAGACCAAGAATGATTTTATATCCTGCTTAGTACTAGTAAAGCAAGCTGTGGAACACTGGTGTACCAATATGTGGTCCAAGTGTTCCTAATTGTGTGTTGCTTTATTGTCTTGTAAAGAGAGCCTCTGTTCTGAGTCAAGAATGGTAACATGTTCTTATGCTATTTCATTATGTATGATGGTATAAGTTTTGAAAAAGTAGGAAAGTGTATTGTTAATACAGTCACCAGTTGATAATGACTGACTATAAAGCACAATGAACTATAAATTGTATAACAAGTTTAAGAATACAGTGAAACTGCTTCAGAGCTACTGATTGCGTCTCACAACTTGGAAACGTACACATCCATTTATATGAAGAGCATAGAAAATCTTTATTGCATTCATAATGTATTGTTTGATGGACTGAGCTTGGCTTTAGCAAATGAAGCTGTTCCAAAAGGAACAGTGTAGTTTCAGATATGAAATGCAGAGCTGTTGTTTCACAGACAATATGCTATGAATGCTATCTAAAGAAACAGACTTGACATTGCTAATTATAAATAAAAGAGAGTGGAATATAATTATTTCACACATTACATGTGGCCAAATAAGCTTCAATTCGCAGATGGAGAGGGGTTTTTTGTGTGTTTTCAGAAAATACCTTGCAAGTTCAGCTGATAGAAACCCTTGCTTTTTTTTAATCACAGTCCAGAAGAGCTGCAAAAAGAGAACTGCTCTAGATAAACAGTCTTAAATTTCTTCTCAGAGGTTTGACAGATACAGTAATGAAGGTTTTCAGTGGCCTGATAGATACTGTGATGGAGGTTTTCAATGAATAGTTGTTCATGAGCAGTTAATTATCACATTGTAATCTGGGTCATTTGGGAAGCTGTGAACACAGTTAACTTTTGTGTTAGGATTGCATTGTAAGTGAAATGTGTGTGTGGAAGGGGGAATGCTGAAGCTGAATCATTTTGAGACTAGCAGTGCTGGAGAACTGATGGAAACCAACTTCTGAACGAGAAGCTGGATCCATTGTTAGGGTGAATAGAGGTTAAAGTCTAACGAGGATGTGAAATCTCTACTCTGTAGGTCGTATCTAAAAATCCTTGCTCCTCCCCTAAAGCTCTCTTTCCTACCAGCCCAAAGCACAGTGACTGCTGCTCCCACCAGGACAAACCAGCCCTTTGTTAGCTGCCTGCCTAGGGCACACCCTGTCCTTGCTTTGCTGCTGCTCTCTTGCCATCTGTACATCCTAGAGACCCTGAAAGGAGATTTCTGCTGCCTAATCTCTGAGGTTAACTGCTTCACTAAATCTGTTACCTCCAGTACTCATATAGCTAACCTGTAACTTCAGTCTCACCAATTTAAGGTCTAGCATTTAATTTCCTATGGGGAAAGGAACATCCAGTCTGTACCACTGAGCTGTTGTAGGTTTCCTGTTCAAGGATTTTGGTTACTTCTCCAAAGATCCAAAATCTGTTACTTTAATATCATCAAAATTAGATGTGTTAGAAATGTTGTCCTGGTATTAAGAAGACACTGCAAGTACAATAGCCCAGCAAGTCTTAAACCTCCCTGATGGAGCTGCAGTGCCCGGCTCCCTGCTTCAAAAGCTTGTCGTGTGTTTGCAATATGATACAGACAGTGACTTGGACCGCCTTCCAGCTGCCACGACCAGTCTGAGCAAGGATATCAAAATGGCAAACAAACCTCAGGGGATAAAACTGTGAATGGCATGCTTTTGGGGTAAGTGCTGAGTGGTGCCTTTGGTTCTTCATCTGACTGCTGTGAGAGTCATGAGACCTGGAACAGGTTGGGTGAGACATCCTGGGTGCTCCTCAGGGAAGACTAATTCAGTTTCAAGAAATCTTGATGGTTAAAACAGAGAGCAAAATAATGTACAGCAGCTGAGTACTGAGGCAAGACAGAAATCAGTCATCTGGCAAACGTGTTTTTTGAAGGAGTGTAGAAAAGATGGATGTTGTCCTTTGGTTAGAATCATGGCTATGGCTAATAAACGTGGATGGTTGAAAACTGTAATTTCTTTGTTCTTTTCTGCTGGAGGAGAACACTTCTAGTGGATGGTGGGCATGCTAGCATCAAGACTGAAGGAGAAATTGTGACTGGAAGTAGCAGATTTCAGGACTGAAACAGGAAAAAGTCCACATGGGCAATTAGATCTGGGAAGTTCTGCTGTGAGTGCCACGAAGGGAAGGATTTGCAAGGCATTTACTGAGGAAATGGGAGTCAAAGGAACAGTCTGACAATTGGAAAAAGTTGAAAATGGTATTGTGCCAGATGTAAACAGCTTTTGTTTCCTAGGGGCTATGAAATCTGTTTTCTAACACTGTGTACTACATTCAGTATTAATAATTTTAACTCCTGATCTCATGATAAATATGCATTTATTACTTAAAAATAGTTAAGATTAATTCTCATTGGGGCTTTTTACTGAACTTGTGCACAGTGATAAATGAAGACTGTTAAATACCTTCATTTCAAAAGGAAACAAGGTTGGGGTGGGAACTGAAGGGTGTTAGAAACCAATGCAGAAACTTGGCTAGAAGGAACAATCTGTAGCTAATATGACTGGAGGAAGAGTTTAAATATTTTAGGTACCAAAGAGTATTATAGCAGAGTTTTAAAACTTTTTTTTTCCTCTAGAGATCTGATTTAAAAAGTAATGTGGAGACATTAATAGGAAAAATATTTGAAGTTTGGAAAGAAACAGACCACTACATTCCACACAGCACAGAAGACTTAGGGTGATACCTGTTGGGAAAGGTTTGCAAATGCAGTAACCTTTTCTCACAGCAGGGCAAGGCTGATCTGCCAATTGCATTTAATAAGTCAGGGAATACCAAGGAAACTTCCAAAACCTTGCAAAATGCTACTTTTCTTTTCATATTTGGGTAAAAGGTAGTGGGGCGTGACCCAAATTGTTACTGGTTGGTTATTTTTAATCTTAAATGACTGAAAAAAGTACAGAGAAATGTAATAACCAGTGTCTGCAATATGAAGACAGGTGGTCTAAACCCAGTAACTCTGTTCCAGTGCTTCACTTCTGGCTTAGCAAACCAAAGGCAGTATTAGATTTTTTTTTTAATTGTTCAGAATTAAAACATCCTGTAGGAATACAGGTTTTAGTTAAATCCTCTTTTTCCTACTCTATTCATGAGGCAGACAGCAGCTGTAACACAGTGTTTAATTCTGTAACTTTGTTGTGTAGGTGGACAAATGTAATCAACGATGACAACTGAGTAAATGCCACTTCATTAATGTTGAATTTACATTTTACTCCTCAGACTTCCTGCTTTATCACACTGTTTAATAAGTTCCGGTTAGTGGTTTTGTCTTCCTATGGGTGATAGCAATTAAATTTGAAAGAAAACAGGAGGCATTCTGGTTGCTTTATGCAAGTACTGAGCTCACCATTTTACCTGCTTCTAGCTTATGTCAGGGAATTAAACGATGCACCTTATTAAATTGCTTATTCTGTCCCCTCTAGCTTGGATATAATATTAATATTTAAAATGTATATATCAGTTCAGTAGGCACATCCATTACTTATCAAAACAGTGCAACTTATTAAAATAAACCTGCTGTCATCACAGGTAAAAGTCTCTGGAATGACATGTGGTGCCGGCAGGTACATTGCTGTTTTCCACAAACTGCTCACTTGAGATGGTGGCACTTCAGGAAGAAGAAACACCTGGAGTACATGAATGGAGTATCTCCAGGTTCCTGAAAACATGGCATATACTTTAATATGGTGTAAGACTAACAGACTATAGGAACAGAAAAGTATTCATTTAAGTAATTGGACCTTCTGTGGCTGTTCAGTGTGTTTATATCAACAGTTTCCAGTATGTTGGGGCAGCTGTGTGTGTTAATTGAGATTTCTCATATTTGCCCATATTCTAAAGATTTAAATAATAAATTAAGTTATTCCCAGTTGTCTAAAAGCAAATCTCATCTTGTATTGTGGTACTTATGGCTAAATATTTGTTTAGCTGCTGATTTGCAGCTTGTAAGGTCCCTCAGCACTGGGATAAAGATAAGACCGTGTCCCCCTTCCAGTGCCTGCACAGGACATGGTCAGAGCTGCTGCGATCTGTCTGCAGGATTCCAGCTCCTGTTGCTCCTGGCTCTGTCTGCAAGGACAGTGTCCTCACTACAGAGGCCAGATGTCTTCATCCCTTTCCTTGTACTGGGCTGCTTCTCAGTCACCGACTGGCCAAATTTAAATGCTGATTTCCCTTCTATTTAGGTGTGCCTTTGAAAGGACAGTAAGCAAAGGGCTAAACTTTCCTTTTGTGCACTCCAGTTATGCTGGCCATACAGCCCATGTGCTATTCCGTCATACGTGAATTAAAAGCATACTGTTACCCTCTTCCTCTTTCAAGCGGAGCTTGGTTTTGATTCTGCCTTAGCAAATGTTAATGTCTCACTGTTGTTGCTGCCTTGTATCTTCTCCTGGGTAATGGAAGTTGTGTCCTCTTCTGTATCTCTTTTGCTGCCTTTAGAAAGAAACAGATTTCTCTGTAGTTCTTGGAATACTTTTTAGAGACCTTACATGTAATAATGTATGTTCTGAATTAGTAAGTAATGATATGACCTTTTCCCCAAAACTTGTTCTCGAGTAGTATGCCAAGATGTTACCTCCACACTTGAATGCTTGACTAGAGAGATGAGTTTTGATATGGACATATGCGACAGGAGACGTAAGAATATGCCACAGCCTGCCTGAAAGCCTCATGTATGGTCATCTGTGCCAAATGTTGTCATGTTTTTTCCTGTGTTATGTTTTCTTTGCTGGGTATAGATTGTAATAGGAAAGGTAATCCAAAATACAGTGTTTGCATTGTTGCAAAGCCACTTTATACAATTAGAAACTAGAAGTTACAAATACATGGGAAGGTACAAATTTCCTCTTATTGGTGATTCAATTTTTTTTTCTTTCTGAAGGTTGGATGTTTTTATGCATAAACTCAGTTGTATGCACACACATATATAAAAATTATTTTATAGTGTATGTACTCAAGTACAAGAAAGCCTTCACTGCAGTGAGACTGAATTTGTTTGTGTGTGCCAGCACATGTCTACAACTGTTATGAACAGACATTGGACCTTTAATTTTAGATAATTGTTGCAGCAAACCTCTGTCACTAATAAGTATTCCCCACCTACTTTGACAGTGAAACCTTTCTTAGGCCAAGGAAAAAAAGCAGAAAGAATGATGGGGTGAAGAAAGGAAAATGTCAGATGCTCAACTTTCTTTTAGTAGTATCAGCATGTTCTTCCTGAACTTTTGTTGAAAGGGAATAGAGTCGTATTACTGTATCTTCAGACAAAGTAAAGCTAAAGGAAAAGCTCCTCTAATCTACTGGATCCTACAGGAATCTTGTAACTAAAAGAGGGATGATGAAAACTTTAATTTAAAGCCTCTTTTCTAAGGAGTTAAGGGATGAGCTATTCTGGTCTCTGAGTAAGAAACTGGTTTCAGCCCTAGGATGTGAATTAACATCCCAGTACCGCTGTCTAGGTCAGTAGTTCCCAGTCAGTATGTTGTATTGTCATGAGGCATAGGGTTTCTTCTGCTCTTCCTTTTCTTTGTTAGGCAATAAAAAGAAGAGAATAGTATGGTCAGACCAGCTTGGACTTCTTATGATAGTTCTTGACTTGATGCTGAGACCTTGTCTCAATGTAGCTTGACCAGGCTGTGTTCTGGCAGTCATGATGAGGCAGATTTCTTTCTCCGTTGCTGGTGTCTTGTCAGAGGGTCGCTGATTTGACATTTTGTTGTGGGAGTCTATGGCTTATGACTTGTCATGTGATTGTACCAGCTGCCGGAATGACCTATGTAGTTGTATGAACTTGGAATTAAATATAAATGAAGAAAGGGGAAAAAAAAAAACTTGGCAATAAAAACCGAGGGTTTGTGAGACTATCACCCTGAGGCTTGGCATAAACAACTATGTTTGGGATCGAGAATTTATGTACAGTGATCACCCTAGTCATATTTTCAATATAATATTTCAATAAGTATTGTTTCAAAATAATGTACTAAAAAAACCTGTGGTACTTGGGACGCAGGATTCCTTTGCTGTCATTGCAGTGGCATGGCAAAATCATTCAGGCTGCCTGGAAACAGGCCAGGGGTGAGTGTAGGAGAGTAATCAGAATATCTGATAGGGAATTCTGTAAATTGTCTGTGGGTGCAGCTTAGAAGAAGCAGAATACAGAAAGAGAGTGCATTTTGAGATAGGTACAGTTCTTAACGTCTGCATGTTTTCTGAGCACTCTAAGTTAGTTTTATATAGACAACTTTTTCTTTTGTATGCTTTGTAGTTCTTAGTGTTTCTGAAGAGTTCAATTTGCCTGGTTTTAATGCTTGTCTTAGGGAAGATGTTTTGTGATACAAAATATTCTTTCTAACTTTATTCTGGTTTAAAATAAGTTTATGTAAAAGTGAATTGCACTTAAACCAATTTGTGTGTTTACAGTTGTGTAATATTTAAGGGAATTAAAACTGGTTCAAGTAGATTGCATTGTACAGTTTAGCTACATTTGGGTCAGACTGCTGAATGTCAATTTAAATGTCAGAATGCATATATATTGTATCGTTGTAGTTTTGTAATTTGATATCTAATCCTGTAGCAAAATAATCAAAACAGCCTATAAATAGTTGAGAACTTGAATTTATCTTATTAGTATCCAGTCTATCCCTTTATGTTTGTGATGGGGAGAAATGCAGTTGAAGTTGAGATGAGTAATCCCACTTCCTGGTAGTACGGTGATCAGATGGTGGATTACGAGGAGGCTGTTACACAGGCCAAGGAGCATAAATCCATTTGTTACTTCCAGATGAGAAGTGATCAGAGGGTGGAGGTGGAGCCGCAACAAGGATTTGAAAGCAGTCATTTGAGCTTTGCATCTGTTGCTAAGGACCAACTTGCTGAGATTAGTAGGGCAGGTCAAGTGAAATATGTCCTCTTACACTCAGCAGGGCTAGTGGGAAGTCCTTGGGTAGTATCTTCTTTCAGCGTACTTTTTTTTGTCTGAATTATACAGTCATGTGTCTGGAATATATTATAAATCAGATCTGAGGCTCTCATAGTGAATAAAAGTGTATGCTATTTTGATGACACGTTTAAAAAAGCATTGGTATTCTAGTATAAGCAGATGGACTAAAATGGTAGGAAAATGTTGTGGTGTGATATAAACTAACTGAAAATGGATTGTAATGCGCTCTTGCAGCTCCCATGCTCTGTGCTTTGCTTAGAGACTAAAGCTAAGAAAATACACTTTGAGATAATTTTACATAAACTTTACTGCACAGACACAAGTTTTATTCTTGTGAAAAAGTTTTCCTATGCGTTTAACCACAATGGTTTTGCAAGGGATAGAGAGAGGGAAAATAAACTGAAAAAAGGAAATGCCTTTGAATTCTAAATTTAAAAGGAAATTGTGTGCTAATTAAGGAAAAATTATATACTGTAGGTCTGCTGATGAGAATGTAAGAGCTGTTATATTTTCTTCAGAAGTGACCGAGAGAGAATGTGTAGGAAAAGGGAATAACAAATAGCTGTAAAGCAGCCTTGGTTTTGGTGTAGCAGTCTGGCTGTTGACGAAGACTGGTATGAAAACTTTTGTCTCTGACAGACTGTGTCTGGCCCATTTGTTTGATAGCAGGCAAATAACCTGTTCTCAAAATGTGTTTTAAGTACTTATTTGAATAATTGGGTTCTGGCTATTACAACTTAACCAGGTATTGTATAAAAACCAAAAAAATTCCTATGGTTTGCACTTTTATGCTGTCACAGAATTTCCTTGAGTGTCCTGAGTTTGTGTATTATGAGAAGTAGTGAATGGCTGTGTTTGGTTTGCCTTTGTACAGCCCCGATGAGTGCTCACGCTTTCCCCCTCTTCTACAATTCACTCAATTGTTGCATTTCAATATGAGCCTTCAAAAGGGAACAACAGGATGGATACATGATGTGGTCAGGGACTTTGCAAATACGCAGGTAGAGTCTACCAGCCAAAAATGTCTTGCAGTTTGTCTTTTATATCAGATACATTGCAATAATAACATGAAGATACAAAGGTCCCCCCTAGCCAGGCCTGTACCTGTTAGTATAGAACAGTCTCCTAGCCTGAAGGACTTGTAGGGACAGGTAATAGTCTTTACTAGAGCAACTGTATACTTTGTTACATATATCTTTAGATGTCAAGCAAGCTGAAGGCTGGTGTGCTTGAAAGACAGTCTGCTCTTTCAAGCTATAAAGCTTGGTCTAGTAAGATGATATATTTCTGTGGACTTGTGTCTTACCAATTGTCTTAGACCATCATTGTTGCTGCAGTTTTTCTGGTTAATGAGATGTGGGCAAAAGTGGCGATTTGAACCTTTCAATAGCAAAGCAGTTGACAGCCAGTTTTGAATCATCCTGCCTGAGCTGAACATAGTAATACCGTAGCAAATAAAGAGCCTGTTGAGGATGTTAGATGTAATATTGTTTCAGGTAAGATGATCTGCTGCATGCGTGCAGATGATAGGATTGCTTAGTTGCACGGAGACCAAATGAGCAGAGCGTTTTCAGATTTAGGAGCAAGTACTGCATGAGAGGTGTGCTTTCTGCAACTCTTGTTTGCAGAGGGATCAAATTTTGGCATGAAATTATGAGAAGTGAGGTTATGGGTCTAAGATGTTTTCTGAAAAACTACTCTGAAGTTTATTCTTGGCAAAGTTTGTCCTGCTGTGATATTATAATCTGTTTTTGCTTTCTGTGGTATAATTATTCTTGGGTATTGCCTGACAGATGGTTATATCTTAGAGTTGTATCAGAATGATGTTATTTGCTTGACAGTTATTGTTCTCTTAGGAATGTGGGACAGGAAAGGACCTCCCTATTCATCAAGTTTATTTTCATGCTCTTGTAGGCTTTATGTCATACAGTCTTAGGCATATGGAGTGCTGTCTGAAAAGCAGCTGGGCCTTTTCCCTCACTACTTTAATTAGAAGCCTGTTCCAGTGCTGAATTGTCCTAAACATGAGGAAGTTGCTTTTAATGTTCAACCTAAATTTATTCATCATCAGTTGGTAATGACCAGCTCTTGTGCCAAGATTATCCTTTTATTATAAAGAGTTTTTTCTTTTTATTTTATAATTACCTCAGTGTGTGTATACATAGCCATTGCTTTTCTGCTCAGCTTTACCTCTGGTAGGCTAAGACCAAGTCCTTGCAGTTTCCCTTCAGTTGTGTTGTTGAAACATGGAGCAAAATGAAGGTATGGGTACTCAGACTTTTCAGCTTTCACATAGCAGGTTTTTCCAGTTACCCGAGAAGGGTGTGTCTTATTCTTTGTACGATTGCTGATAAAATAAGTGAATAGTAGCTTCCTTGTTATTGCAGTGCACCAACAGAAAACATGAAGATAGAAAATTTAGTGTTTTAAACTCTCTGAACATTGTCTTAGAGTGGCAAGGTTGTTTAAATAGTAGAGACTCATTGTATATCCTCTAATTTAGGTATGCAGACAGTCCTATGAAAGTGCTGTTGAAAGGCTGGCAGATGTTTGATTGCTTCAAGTGCAGCAGATGTTTTGATTGCTTCAAGTGCGTGGGTTCCGCTTCGGTTTTTGTTTTTTTCCTCAGGCTGTTAAACATTCAGATCAGTATTCTGTGGCTGATCTGTGCACAGACAAATTCTTTGTGAATTTTTAATTAGTAACTGCAAAAATCTGTGATCAGAGATAAGTCAGATCTATTACATAGGAATCAAAAACTGGAATTATGTTTAAATATTTTTCTGACTAATATTTATAGATACTTGCTAGTTCTAAGGCTCTTAATAAATCAAAGTACTCTTCAAAGATGTATATTATTAAGATATTAATGAAAGATGTAAGTTTTGCAAAATGCATCTACCTTTTAACTACAATTTTTTTTTTAAAGGGTTTGAGAAAGCCTCAGTAGGAAGACCTGACCTACTTTCTTCCCATTTAAAATCCTAAAGGCTGCTGTGTTGGAAAAAATAAAACAAACATGTAACACACTTTAAAATGCAATGGAAGGTTTTATATCACAGGTTTAAAAAAGAATTTAAGCCTTCTAATGTTCAACACTGCAGCTCATAAAGATTAGGCTTCTGGCTAAGAAAGTATGGAGGCAGGCACCTAAGGGCTATACGCTGATGAGACTTTGATTTCCTGGCTAGAATTTGATACCCATAATGTGGAGCGCTAGTGCAGCAAAGCTGGTCCATAGGAAACCAGGGTATACCTTAGACTTTCATTTAACCCTTATATTAATCGGAAAATAAAACTGCACAAAGTGGTACGGAATTTCTCTTGATACCTGTCCTTCATGTAGTAAACTAGCAGTTAATTAGCTTGTTTGTCCAAGAAGTAGGAGGCCTTGATTCTAGGTCCTTCTTGACCTGAGGGAGCTCAAGCCCACACTTTTGTCGTCTTACAAGAGTGTCATTTGTGCTTCAGTAAGTGACCTGACCTCCAGACTGCAGGTTCAGACTTCTTAATAATACTGTCTTGCATCCATCGGCTTGCATTTCTGGCTGTGTTATGGTCAACTTCATCGGGAAGGATGGGGCAGTCTCATGTAAAATACCCCACAGGTCGATGAGTTAGGTATTCTCTTGGAACATGGATTCAATTATTCCCTTTCCAGGAAAGGAAATTCTACTGCTGAAGAGTGGTAGAATCTATATCTAAATATGGTTTTGTTCTGATTTAGTATTCTTAACAATTGTTTGAGTACTGTTTTCCACTTTGTTTGACCAGAAAATATTTTAACAATTTTTTAAAAAAAAACAACTTTATTTTTTTTTCTAAGACAGACACTGTGAATTTGAATCTTGATACAGGAAAACAAAAGAGAATTTATAACTGTTTTGATTTAAAATATCTATAAAAATGCTTTCAATATGTGCAGGCTAAACTGGGAGACCCAACTATGAATCTACTTCCAAAGTTAAAGATTTTTTTCTTTTTTGTTTGTGTGGTAGCATAAAACTTGTAAAAAATTCCTTCTCTCTTCAGATAAAAAAAGCAAGATTGCAGAAAATGTGAGATCTTAGAAGGGGATAACCTAGTTGGGAAACTTACTGTTTAACTTCCAAAGCATTCAAAAATAAACTTGTGCTGTGTGTTTCTGTGTTGCTTGCTCCCTGTGTGATAACTCTAAAAAGTTGTGGTTCCATCTGGGCAAAGTTGTAAAAGAATGAAATTTAGCCAATTTTGGCTCTTAATGACTTACTTACCTTGAAAGGGGAAAAAAATAGTGAAAAATTTTGCTCAATGAAACAATGAAAATAATCATATCAGCTGTAGCTAAAAAGCAACAGTTAGCTACATCACCTGTGTTTCTTAATGTGAGACAATGGTTGCCTTCACATGTGAATGGCTTCTTTAGATACACAATTCCTGGGTGCTATAAAGTAGTGACGATGAAAAAATGTTGAATACATATGATGGCACCCTTTTGAGGTTGGCTGTAAAGCAGAAAGAAAATGTGTGTATGTGGAGGGCCATTGTGGGACTGGGTTTTGTGCCCTGTATTGTCTGGAATATGAAGTAAGTACAGACTATACAACTGATCTGCAAGACATCTTGCCCTGAAGTGGTTTAGCTTTCATAGTTGGCACAGTTCACTGCAAGGAGCACATGTGCAGTGTCTTAGATACCTCAACACATTAGCTTCTGCCAAATTTCACTCATGTTTCCAAATGTAATATTATGCTTATGTCGTATCCTCTCTTTGGCACTGAATTCAAACAGCACCTGTTAATGTTAAGAATAAATGAAGTTACTGTAATGTTGAGGATAAAGAGGTTTTGGTGAAAGAAAATTGGATGTGAGATTTAGATTTCTTGCCCGATTAAATATTTCAAGTGGAGATGTTCTACTTTAGTTTTATTTTGAAGTCAGAAAGCAATATTATAATGTTAACACATGCCTTTTTACTAAAAATCTTTCATGAGCTGGTGTTTACTGGTATTCAGTTCAAACACTTTAAAGTAATAACCTGAAACATGCTGGAACATCACTTTTTTGCTGGGAGGTAAGTGGCTTTTCCGGAAGCTTGAAATTCCTCTGCATCTTGGCTGATGCTCATTTGTGTTTAAATCAGCTTTAACAGAGTTGTGTAGCTTATTGGTATTCCTCTTCAGGTTGACAGCTGAAGAATAGCAGCCAAAGTATTAATATTAGGCTAAGGCTTACACTTCCCAGCCAACAATCATTTGTTCTAGTACTCTGCAGTAGAAAGGTGAAAGAAAGAATTCCTGC
>NW_010117484.1:16455-19418 GCF_000699245.1 Pterocles gutturalis
CCAGTGAAGATTACTGGGTTTGCTGAGTTCAGTACTGCCTTTAGACAGTATTGAAACTACTACAAGCAGTGAATGTTCTGTGATAGTTACTGCTGTGCGCAATGTTGGGTAACGTTACAGATGCATGATTTTTTTTTCTGGCACTGTAGCTGTCTTTTTACAATATTCTTTCAAAATAGTGTATTTTCTTTAAGATTGAAGAAGATCTAGGAAAATAAAATCTATTCTGGACTCTAATTGAATTTCTCTGAAGAGTGGTAGATAAGGGACCATGATGTTCTAAGCGCTGTTCTATTTCTAATGGGAAGAAACAAGTGTGGGGCAAAGGAGATGGTGGTATTCTTGTTAGAATGTAGGCAAGGAGATGACTGGCGAAAGGAATCCTTTGTATTGCTGCTCAAAATGTACAGTGTGCAGCTCCTTGGATGGAAAAAGAGGAGCAGCTGGTTTTCAAGGATCAAGAGATCCAAAGGGATCGTAAAGAAGCTGAGTGGTGTCTGCCTTGCACTGATAAATTTAATTAACACGAAAGGTTTTCCAGTAGATTAATTGTGGAAGAAGTTGTCTGGGGAGGACTAAGATAATGGGGGGAGCCAGTTGTGTTCCCTAATATGACAGTTCAATACCTTAATCTCTTAATAACTAAAATGAAAATCACTTGAAACTGTCGGAAAAGGAGTAGGAGAACTAGTGATTTCAGTTGAAGAACATTGTTTTAGAAGTTCTTGTGAATGTGCATTGCTTTAATTGGAATCAGTGGAGTACAAGAAACTGTCTCTCCCAGATTTTGTGATGGTGGAAATACCCTTCTTTTCTTCATGGACAATTAGGCTTACTTCAGTTTGATTTACTTGTGCCTGGTTGTGTCTTGTTCAAATGTCAGTCCTAACTTAGAAGCCACAGAGGCATCCTCCCCAATAAATCATTACTTGAAAGTAACATAGCACTATGATTTTTTTGAAAGCTGAAATGGATCATTCTAGACAGAAACTATTTTAAGATTATTTTAATGGAAGAGCTTCCTATTCTTATTTTTTCAGTTGCTCGCTCACTAGAGACAATAGCAAATAAAAGTATTGTATTAGTTGATCTATTGATACAGAAAAAAATGAGAAGGTAGTGAATTCTGGTTTGATCTGAGGGAAGTAAAAAAGAAAAACTTAGTTTTTGTTAACCATGTTGCTGACTTCAGTGAAAAGCTGAAAGAGTATTAGTAATCGTGTTATAATTATTATTAATAATACTTTTGTGCACAAAACCAAGTTTAATTTAAAACGGCTGAATTATTTGTGCCTTGTTTTCCTGGATCAATACTAGTACTTTCACCTTTTTATGTGTGTTTTGGATGCAGGTTGTGAAATAATTTGTTCAAGACTGGTTTTTCTACATTGTCGTCTTGCTTAAGATTAATTCTTCTGTCATACACTCACTAGCTAAAGCTGTGATTATATCAATATCAAAAACAAAGTATATTTTTTGTTGCTTGCAATGTCTGAGTATGTGTCATCAACTTATTAAAAAACTGTGTTATTGTAAAATTTCACTGGAAAGTATTAGTATTATTACTTTATTACTATTATTTACTATTTCAAGTAAGCTATTGGAAATCCTTAACTTGTAATTTTAAAAAGCACATTACTTTTCTTGAATAATACAATTCATTCCATAATTTCATCACCATTTCTAAAATTGCTCTTATGTCCTTATGTCCTTTCTTGATTTGCTCTGAATTATGCCATTATTCTCTCTTGAGCTCATAAACAGGAAAATATTTTCCAAATTTGGCATAATGTCAAGGCTATATTAAAGATTCAGTCACTTCAAATCCTGCAATAATAGCTATAAGATATATTCTTTCTTAGGGTTTTGAACACAAAATATTTTGGATCACATAATCTCTTGTTGATTACTGCAGCGTCTCTCTTTGTGTAATACATAGCACTTAGCCATGCTTCTCTGTGCAACACAATTCTGCTGCAAAGATTTTAAAAGGCTTGTACCATGTCATTCTTTGTCTTCTCTTCTGCAGGATTCCTTTGTCTTCTCTTCTGCAGGATTCCTTTTTTTTCCTGAGTTACACACAGGGATGCCAGACCTCCCTTCAAAGTCCTTTTGTTCTCGTCTCCTGTCCTGCTTGTCATTATCTCACCAGCAATGTTTGATATGTAGGGGTCCACCTCCAGTCTGCCCTTAATGACTGCCTTTAAATCTTCATATGAATGTCTTGAAGTTTTCTCTTGTGCTGCCCTGAGGGGTATGTTCCTGAGATATAAATAAAATGAATGCGTTTATTCTGATAGTCCTTCCTAATTTTTTTCCCTTTCTACATGTAAAAAAACCTTGATGAAGGCAAGGCAGCTACTGTTCTTCGACCAAAAGGCAAGCTTGACTCCAGTTTAACAGTGGTCTTGTGTTCTCCAGTGGAGTGCTGAGGGAAGATCTCTTTCCAAAGCATCTGTTTTGTGTGGTGGTCCCCAATTCATGTCACACAGCTGGATCGTTGCTTTCTAAGCACTCAGAGCACACAGGTATTTTGGATTGCAAGTAACATTACGCTGTAATTTTTAGGGTAGGTATCTTAATTTGCTAGTTCCAGTTAAAGCTCCTCTAGCTTTTCAAAGGTACACAGCATGTAACTTGTGAGCTTGGAATTAGATCTTAATCACAAGTAAAATTTTGAAGGAGCTGTCTTGAAACTGTTGACCAAATGCACAGTGTTTTTAGAATCTGTCTAACCCAAATCTTTCATAGTCAAAGGATCTGAAGTCACAGGCTGCAGTGTTAGTTACAGATGCTAAGGGATTAAGAGTCTGAATGTTTTATTACATAGAACGTGATTACTTTAACAGTATAATTCCTGAATCTAAACTAAACTGCTCTTTTCAAATAGTCAGGTTGATCAGGTATGGAGAAAATACCGAACCCCGGGGTTCAGTGTTGGGACCAGTGCTATTCAATATATT
>NW_010117485.1:0-2636 GCF_000699245.1 Pterocles gutturalis
CGCACCGCCCCCGGACCACCAGGACAGCTGTTCGGGGAGGAAAGCCGGGACCCCTGGGAATGCGGTGCCCGGACCTGCCGGGTTCCTGGTTTCGTGCTACACACCCGAGCTGAGAAACACGGGCGCCCGTTAGTGGGAATGATCAGCCGTTAGGGAACTAAATGTTATATGAATAACCAAAAAATCGCGTTCAAATATGTTTTAGGGTTAATAGCTAAATTGCATCTACAAAAATCTTCTTACGTTTCATGGTTTACTGGTGTTGTAAAGAATCTCCATCAGGTCTGATCGCCTCTGCTCATAGCTACACTGCATATGCTTTTAAAATGTGAATGTTTCCAGTTGAAAACTAGTGCATGACAAATTAAAAGGCAGGGTAAACCTGGGGGAGATTTTGAAAATGCACACATGACAACTCTAGAAATATATTAACCACGAGCGTTTGGCAACTTTGGGCTCCTTTTAAAATGCACCTAGCCCCTGAAAATTATTAATACAACACTGAGAAACTAATGGAGGTTGGAATCTAAAAATCTACCTTGATGATATCTGCTGTTACAGTAATATAGACAGACTGTAAATGTATTTTAAAATATATAGCCCATTTAATTCCTCAGCTATAAATGAGTTAGGGGGAGAGAGAGAGAGAGAAGGGGAGAGAATATCACTTTTGTTTTCCTTTTCTTTTTTTCTTTTTTTTCTTTTTTTTTTCTTTTTTTTTTTTTTTCCATAGGAGCTGAAGCTTTATGAAGATCTCATTGGAATCCAGCAGATGATTAATGTGAAGATTTGGTAGGAAATCTGGAGAGCTGTATTAAAGCTCAGATCTCAGGTTCATTTCGATCAGCCAGCCGTGAACTCTAGGCCGAATTCATTACACTTTAATAGTGCTGGGAGAGGAAGAAAATGCAATTTCTCATTCCATTAGAAAACTAGAAAATACTCTCAGCTTGTCCCCTATTAAGATGTGGCAGGTGACAGGACCATTGTGGGGGACACAGTCAATGGAATTACAGCACATTATTTTAGTTCGTATAAAATATTGAAAGGCAAGCCTGACTGTGCAGAAGTTATTTCACTGATTTGGTTTTTATGTAAATAAAATATTGAAAGTTAATTAATCCATGCTAGAGACTAATGATTATGCTTATTATATTGCATTTGATCGCGTAATTTGCATGATTCTCGCATTGCTGCTTAATAAGCCATTCCAGGTTATAAATAATTCTGAAATTGGTTTCTAATAATGGCATGCTATAAAAAGAATGGTTTTATTACACCAGCCTGAAAAGCAGAGCAATATCAGACATGGAATTGGACCCCCATTTAAGCACCAGCCGCTTTAATAATTATTTAAATGTATCGTATACATTAAATACAGATCTAAAATGAAGAAAGAGGTGATTTATCCTAGCATCTAAACCCCTTAAAAAATACAGCCCCTATAAATTAACTATCTGGAGCATTCCTTAATCAGTGTGGAGCCCACATACTGCAAGGAATGTGTAGGCAATCTGTTAACTATAAAGAAAACTGTGAAGTACTCGTAAAAGAACATAAACCAATTACTATTTAATTTAAATTTGGTCAAGGAGCAGTGATACATCGGATTGTGAAGTAAATACATTTTACATAAATTATTTTGCCTTAGATTACATAATGTTAATCATTTTGAAGTGTTAATTAAGAAGGTTATGTTGATCTGATTACTTTTTAAACTACAGAACATTATTGTAAAAATATTTAAATTGCCACTCTATTAAACTGTTTTTATCAGCAGTCTCGAGCTATTAGCATTGGTTTAAGATTATGCCGAGGCCATTAAAACACTTTGTCTTTCTTCCTTCGAATTTCTTTGATGTGCTGTTAGAAAATAACTATTTCCATTTTATATTTTATTTTACTTCATTTACCACACTCCTAATATTGAAATTGCTATCATTAACCTTTGGGAAACCCAATAAAGTTTAATAGACCTCGTTTTCTTTTTTCATAGAGTCAGTTGTCCAATTATATTTTATTTGTGGATCTAATTTCTTTCTTAATTTAAACTAATTATAGTCCTGTATAGGCTGAGTCAAATTGTTTTACTTTTTAAAAGCAGACGTGCATTTTCTGTCACATTCGAGAACGGAGTCGGTCTCCGTTCATAAAAACGTTCATTTCTTTTGGCGTGTCTTTATTTAGCTGAGAAACCTAGGCTTGCCGAGAGGGATTTTGAACACCGGCTCTGGTAAAGCGTATTCCCGGTGCGCTGTGCTGAGCGGGGATGCACATCCCACAAGTGTTTCCATTGTGCAGGCTTTCGTTCTTCAGAAGGGACTCTCCCAGAAAGTCGCTAAAATTTCCCTCTACACACAAAAGCCGCATATGAGCAATCTAGCGGTTGGAGCCATCTCCCCCTTTTCCAAATTTCGTTTACATTTATTTGACTATGGTTGTTAAGTGCTGTGTGCAAATATATGTATGTCTATGCGCATACATATATACCTCTACTTTCGGGCACAAAGTACACCCTCGGTGGTGAAGTTAATCGCCACACCGGCCGTCCCCAGGCATTATAAAAGCCACTACGGGGAAACTCCGAGACCAAATACAACTGCCTTTTACCCAAGTGGCTTTTCACGACCCCGCAT
>NW_010117486.1:0-17650 GCF_000699245.1 Pterocles gutturalis
CCCTCTCACTCCGGCATTTCCTTTGCAAATGCTGTGAAAGGACGAGCAAGGAAGGGAAGGGAATGGAAGGGAAACAAAATTTAGCTCGGAGGTTCTGTCAGCCCCCAGGTGATTTCAGGCATAAACTAACGGAGAATAGGGCCATAAAGAGGGCAAATCTCCTGGGTGGCTTGAGCAAGAAGCGCCTGAAACACCACAAATGGCACCAACAATCTGTCGAGAGTAGCTGGAACTGGTCAGTGGAGCAGGCCAGGAACAGGGCAAACCCCAATGGTTTTTGCTGTTCTTTCTCCTTTCCTTTGTGTTTTTTGTGTGCTAATAATAATACTTGTTTTGCAGACAGAGCCCAGGCTGATGTAAATCCCAGCACATCATCGTCACAGCCCCTTACGTCCTCTCTGAAGTGCTGTAGCCACAGACTGCTGCCATTCCCAAGCCACTTCCAGCAGGGATTTATTTCTTCCCCACTGTTTTGGGGTAATAAACTGGTGGCAGAGAAATAATTATTGCCATTGCAATCAAAGAGTAGGTTATGAATGAGTAGCTGCTGAGCTGGAGCACAGTCAGAGGTTTCTCTCATGGTCCTTCTTTGGTACCAAGATTTAAATGCTGTTGCCTCTCGCTGCTTTCTTCACACATCCAGCAGCCAGGATAGAGTCCTCTGGGTTTTAGATGAAGGAAATAAGGCTAGAGAGGATGCTTACTCGGTTAGAAAATAGTTATTCCTCTGTACCTGTATTGATTACCTCTAGGTACGAATAGCAATGGCATTCTTATCCTCCAAATGTCCATTTTAGTCAATAACAAAATTAATTTGTATACCAACAAATCCGCAGCTATCCAGCAGGGAAATGAGCTCAGTATATAATAGAGAGGAGAGTTTTGGCAATAGATAGAGTGTAGAAAGAAGCCTGCTTGTAAGAATTATTGATAAAAGAATTATATGTTTATAGAATCCAATTCTGTGTCTTGAAGCGTTTTATACACGCAGTCCTCGGTGATAACTGCAACCATTTCAATAATTGCTGTTTGCTGAAGAAAATTGATTTTGAAATCTCCCTGATTCATTTACAAATTACTATTATTTTTTGTACTGTAGTAGCACCCTGGAGTCTGTAGCACAGATTAGGGCTCCTCTGGGGCAGGTGCTGTGTAAACTCATAGTACAGGAGTGTTGCCCCTTCAAACCATCACCCAGGAACTGGCTTTCTAAACCACACAGCTCAAAGAGATCCATTGGTGTGTCTTTGTGCGTGTGGTATTGAATGACTGCACTAAAACTGACACCTGAGATAAAAGCATGTATTTATTGGAGTCTACACAGGCTCTCAAGCACTGAAAGATGCCTTAAAAAAGCTGGCATGCACTCTGTAACTCACTCAAAGCCCAAATCCAGCTGGTGTTGCAGCCACCATGAGCTCCCTGAACTCCTTAGAGGTGAAGAGGAGTTGGGGGAATGGTGCAGCACCACCACAGGCACTTTTGGCCTCTGTATCTGCGGTGTTTGTCCATTTAGCTCCAAAAAATGTGAAGGGCAAGTCTTTAGTGAAACAGATGAGCAACCATAGCAAAAGCTACTCTTTACTCTGATCCAAAGCCCACAGCAATCAAGAGAAGTTCAAATATATAATATACACATGCATATATACATGTGTGTGTATGTATATATTTTATAACCCCACTTCATGGTTTGACATAGGATTTTTTAGAACCTGAGGGCTTGGCAATACTGTGGTCATCACTGGCCAGACATGGCCTTTGGAGAGAAAAACACAGGGGGTCACATTGCTGAACACTTAAGTACCACTAGTCACAAAAGTGACAGTGCCAAATTCTTGGCTGCTTGGAACAGCATAGTTCCACTGAGTTACATAAATCAGCAGCTGGGTCATGAACTAAAACCTGAAATCAGGGAAAATACAAAATTCTGGGAATGCAGACATTTCAGCTTACTTCACACCCCCCATTTTTTATTAAACTTCCTTTTTTTCTTTTTTTTTCTTTTTCTTTTTTTTTTTTTGGCATCTGCACAGAAAACATGCCAGTGTGCCTTTTACAGCGCTCTGAGGAAGAAAATTCAAGCTGCTCTTCCTGATATTATAAGATGTGGCATTTGGCAATATTTGGATGCAATCCAATTGCTAAACTGCTGAACTGCAGTTTGTAACGCAAGCACAGCTTGAAAGGAAAGCAGCAAAAGACAGATGAAAATGAAATTTATCAACAGGAATAAAAGAACATGCGAGCAGAAAGCAGCAAGAGGAATATCTAGTGTCTGAGAAAGGAGAGAAGTATACCAAGCGTATGAACAGTGGTATTAGTGATTTAAACACAGGCATGTAATGAAGCTGAGCAGTAGCGTCATGACAAATTGGAGTAGAAGAACAAGCTTTGGGGTGAGTGAGTAGAAGCCTAGCATGTGGCCAAATGTGCAATGGCATGTGAAATGACAGTGACCCCACCTGGAACGTGTTAGATGCTAAAGACCAATGCTAGCTACCTACTCAAATGACAAAATGGAAGTTGCGATATGGAAGATCAATACACATTAGAAGAAACAGAGTCTCGTGCTGTTAAAAAGATCACCGTCTGGTCATAAAAGACTCAGTTGTGTAACCTCCAAGTATTAAGCCTTTGAACAAGTCCAACTGTGTTACGTGCATTCAAGCATTAATAATTAAGGGTGGGATATTAACCTTAAGCTTTGAATTTTCGCAGATATTGCCAGTTTAAATCTGACTCTTGGCATTGCTATAGCATGTTTTTGCTTTTAAAAGGAATGATAACATCCTAGGAATTTCACATCAGCCTTCCTAACGAGAGAGCCATAGAAAATCGGGCTGGAAGGGACCTTGCAAGGTCATCCAGTCCAGGCCTCTGCCCTTAGGCAGGATCAATTATACCCAAATCATTCCTGACAGATGTCTAACCTGTTCTTAAAAATGTCTGGCAATGAAGGCCCCACAACCTCCCCAGGCAATCTGTTTCAGTACTTCACTACTGTTACAGCTAGAAAGCCTGTCCTAATGTCTTCCTTAAATCTCCTTTGCTGCAATTTAAATCTATTAGTTCTTTTTGTATTCCCAGTGGACACTGAGAACAATTTATTACTTTCCTCTTTGCTGCAACCTTTGCACATCTGAAGACTGGTATCACGTTCTTATTCCCTCCTCTGCACCTCCTTTCTCTAGATGTATAAACCCACTTCTAGATGTATAAAACCACATCCGGAACAGAGGAATTCAGCAACAGTTCTTCCCAATAGTACCATGGTTAGCACATTCAGTCTGCAATAACCTGAAACACAGTCATTTCTTTTTAGAGAAGCTGGAGAAGTTTAAAATACAGAAAATTCAGCACCGAATATTATAGCTCAGAGGTATCCCAATATGACGAAAGGTCTCCAGCCTATCTGTACCTAATGGGCATGAGCCCATCTAGAGCCTGAGAGGGCCTTTCAATCACCAATAATACCCAAATTAGGATGAAATGTGAACTGTATCTGATCAGCTCCACCTTGGTTAGTTGTCCAGAAGGAAAGTTCAAGCAATTTTAAAATTGCTCTGAATTTGACCTTCCTCTAATTTCGATTTTTACCAAGTATTTGAAACAATTTGTCATGATTAAAAAATTAATAGTGGAATACTAAGTGGCTCAAAGGAACCAATCTTCTAACTCCCATCAAACTCAAACCCATAATTCCCACAGGTGCCTTTGAAAATCCCTGTTTTGAATGTTGTTGTCCACTGGATAAACTGCTCAAACATCACTGGCTTTCTACACAAACACGGTCTGCCTGCAAAAATTTATGAAAATCATAAAATTGATTTAAGCTCTTCTCAGTGCTCCATAAATTTTATGCAGCCCTTAAATTATAAATCTGCTGCTGCTGTGGCACTGATCAGAACAATGATATCTTCTCTTGAGATAGCTGTCATGTCAGAGGAGAAAAGAAGACTTGGGGAGCTCAATTGTTTGTTTCAATTTAACAGGGCAGAATAAAACAGCCTAGATGCCAGGGCTCTAGTCCCACTGAGACTGCATGCATCAAGTTTTCATTGCCAAAATAGTTGTTCTAACCTTCTGCTGCCTTTCCTTGGTTTTAAACCAGAAAATAACTTTCATTGATTTCTCAAGGACACTTTTTTTTTGCACACATCATCAGATCTGTGATACTTGAAATGTTCCCTTTCTAATTTATAATCAGCGTGCTCCTGTTCTCAGATACATGACAACAAAATGCTGCATCTGCCCAGTTACACAGTGGTGCAAAAAAACTCTGCAAACCTCACTACATCCTTATCAGATAGTCTCTCTCTCAGCCCAAAGCTGTACCAGAACAAATGCAGACTTTTTCCTTTTACTAAAATTAAGAGTTTTTAGGGGTGTTTCATTTTTTGTTATCTCTACATTCTTTGGCAAAGATTAAAAACATATTTTTTGTCACTAAATCTAACACAAAATGAAATTAAAAGTCCTTCCATAGAGAAACTAAGTTTGAATGGGCTCCTTTACTCTTAAGTTTGTCCTAGTTGCATATTAAAACTGTAGACTGCTTTGGCTTTATTGAGATTTCGGTTTGTGCTCAGATTAAGAGCATCCTTGTTTTTTCTGGTGAAGTCTCATCTGGAGGAGCCCAGTTTTCAAAGGCAAAGTGCTCAGGATATTATTAGAATCCCTCTTTTTGCTGTTTCATCCTGGGGATCCAAAGTCAGCAGCTGCTATAGTCTTTTTCTTAGCACTGACACTTTCCAGCAATTTCCACTCTCCTGCTAATGTTTCCCAGTCTGCATTCAGACAGTTGTCGTTTTTAAGGCATGCGTTTTCAACCCTTCTATACTGACGCTTTTCTCCCACATAACCCTGTGAATTTCATGCTTGTTCACACGCTATGTTTTTGCTCAGAGGTATACAAACCATCTGTGCCTCTAATACAATGTTCTTAAATAGCCTCCAGGCAGATCTCTATGGTTTTTAAGTACTTCTCTTTGCCCTTCAGCCTGCTGTTAACCATTTTCCTCATTGTTTTATAATCTGCCCTTTTAAAATGCGTTGTTACTGTGTTGTCCCTAAGGGAACAACTCTTTCATGATATCAAGACTAAAAGTGTGCAGTGATCACCATTATCCCATGGAGGCTTCACAACACCTTCCTCTATTAACTTCTGTCGATTACAAGGGAGCTCCCTCTTGCCCGTGGCCTGACTGATCAGGCATTGCACCGAGGACTGCCGCAGGAGTCAGGGAAAGGGAATCCTTCACCGTATGGTTTGGAATGGCACCAAAGCCGCTTTAAATCTCCTGATACAGGAAAAACTGCTTTTGCCAGCTGTTGCTTTACCGCCAACAAAAAAATAAGAAGTGATAGCAGGGTAAACACTGTAGAATTCAATCTCACGTAATTTTCCTGACTGGTCCCATCCATTTTCCCCGGGAGGAAGTTATTTCCCAGGGGCTGGCTCTGAGATTTTATAGGTTCTCAAGATCTTGAGGAAGTCTACAGGAGGTTGCAGTCACTCAGGCAAAACCCTGTGGTATTTCTTCCCTGGTTTTAAGGGCCACCCTTGTGACTGCTGCCTCTGCAATGCTCTCAAGGAAGTGGGCGGAAGGGGAGGTCTAGGACGTGAAAAATCTCTTTGCAGTTTAACACCTCGCTCTAGAAATGGGAATAAAGGGATGACACTGCAGAGGCAGTTGATACTGCAGCCTTTCTGTTTGCTGAATGCATAAAAGATAGATCTATGGCATCTTGCCACGGGAGAGGGCTAGAGTTTATTAACCGACTTCAATGGACAAACACTTGCTGAGACTGCATATCGTACCTCTTGTGCTGTACCAAAGGTAATGACTCATCTTCAGGCATGCCTGATGTCCTTGAGAATGCAATTGGCTCTGCACAGCCAAGTGAAGCATTACTTAGTTAATACACTGCAGCACGAGGGAAACAATCAGCTGAAATGATTACATTGCTACTTCCTACTTCATTATAAATCTGCAGCTTCCTAACCCGATTATATACTGAAGCACTATAAAAAAAAAAAAAATTAAGTCCTGTGATGAAACTTAAAAAAATGCGTAATTAAAACAGATAAATGCAGGCTTTGTGTGTTCAGTGTCTGCAAAACGCAGCCTTTGATCCTCCAAATGAAATTTCCTAGAAAACTGCTGGACACAAAAACTATCAGAATAGAATTCTGACTCATCCCTTCCTGTTTAGGCCAATGATATGACCACTTGCAGTCCAACAAATATGTTTTTACTTGAGAAAAATTAACCTTATCAGACAGGCTAGAAATATAACCAAGAGTAGGAACTCCTGGACCACCTGCCCATATGTGCATTTTCTTGCTCATTCTGTCCCATATTGCAATTTCCATCTCAATAATGCAGCATTCTTGACGATTCACCTTGATTCCTATCATTTGGAGAAAGATCCTGTTTCTTCACAACAAAGAAAGGTGACAGAGCATCTCACTCTTCCTGATGACACCTAAGCACCTTTGCAACATAAAAAGCCTCCACTAGAAGCATCCATCACTGCAATGCTGCTACAGTTCACCAGCTTTGTTCTGGCTTACCGCTCAGCTAAGAGCAAGAATTAACACCACCATCAATAAATTTTTTGGAGTCTTAATGAACTGTGAAATTTCAAATATTTTATTAATAAAAACTGTAGAAGATTCCCGTATTAGGTAACAGGCCACACAGCTGCTTTCAGCTTGCCCCTCCACAGCACTTCGCTCACACTTAGCTGAGCAAGCTCCACAACAGAAAAATCCATATACATTCCCCACTACAGGAGGGGAGAAGGACTGGGGATGGGGGCAGGGAAGAGAGAGAGAAATAAAAAGCCAGGATAATTGTGTGTTCCAGTCCTAGCCCCATGTTCCATGTGCTCACTTTGGCTTCCCCTTTATTAGAAAGTTGTTGTGATTATTTTTCCATGACCCATTGCTTCAGGCAGGTGATTGCTTAAGACAGTTTCACATTTCTTTCCTAAATGAACAAGTAATTGTTCTCTTCAGTCACAGGTTTCGTGGGGAGTTGATGGCGTGTGTAATTTTCCTGGTGTGTCACATTAGGAACACTGAATTTTCACATGACTACTTGGCTAAAATGCTTTTGTGCATCACTCACACCTCTTAATAAATACATCCAATTACTTATTGTGAGGTGAACTGGGATTGAAATACAATGAATACAAAGGTTTCCTCCTGGTCAGGGCACTACAAATCACAGTCAGAATAAAGGAAAGAAACTGGGTTTCCATATCCATCTTTCTTTCCCCTGCTGTGCTGCCTGAAGAACAACATGCCTTTCATTATATTATTTCCAACTAAACTCCAATTAATTTATTTGCATTCCAGACATCTGTCATGAAGTTGTAGGGCAAGGAGCATGATTAAGCAAAAGTACTGTACCCAGTATTTTGAGGTAACCCTCTTTTTACTGTATTTCAGTCTCACAAGTCTTTCACTACAAACAGTAAGTTTTGTTTGAATGCAATTACTAACGCGATTCAAATAAGACCTCAGTCTCATTTTGAACATGCCAAATCCACTGCATATTTGGGAGGTCATCTCTAATTTTAAGGTAAATCAAAATTCCCTCTGATCCTTGGCAAGCATTCATCTCTTGATAGACATCTCTCCTAAACTCACAGCTGAAGTGAAGAGCTTTCAGGCTATGCAAGAAAAATGTAAGCAAGTATATTTTTGTGTTGACGAACAGAACCAGAAAAGTTGAAGTAAACAGTCAATGGTTAATTCAGTCTTTCAGATGAGTCTCAGCAAGTCAGAGTATTTACTCAGTTTTTCAAATATGCCCGAATATTCCCTCAGTATACTGTAATACTACAAGATTTCTCATGGGCATATATATATAAAATTTTTTTTTAATGGATTCAAACAAGTTTTAAGTATACACAACAAATTGAAAGATTAATCCCTAGGAACCTTTGATTCTGTATTTCTTCTTCCTACATTTGATTTTCTTCTTCATACATGCAGAACACAGATAAATTATATATTTACAAATATAACGTCCTCATGGCAATAATCAGGTTGTCACACTGCACTTCTCTGGCAGTTCTAATAGCAGACCAGTGCTACAGTAAGACTTAATATCTATTTATAGGTCCGATTTTGGTTTTCTGAAAGGACAACAGATACATTCATTTTCAAAATCAAGGTAACATGCACTCACATAATTAGTGTGAAACAGTATGCAGACTCGCATCTGATCATATGCTGCAGGAAGATGGCATGTACAGAGACAGCAGTTGCAAGAGGCTTCATTATCAGGTGACAAAAAAATCCCATTCTATGCACTGCAATTTTCATTAAAATATCTTTGGACCACTTATAGAAAACATAATTTATTGTTTAATACCAGATTAACAAACTAAAACCAGCTGTTTCACACAGCAGCTTCAAATTTCCTCCTCAATGAAGCTTTACAGCGCAAATAATTTTGAACGTCCTGTTATGCAGCAGAACTGGTTTCATTGCCTTGTACCCTGTAATCCTGCAGCAGTCTCAAGTCTTGCTTAAATATGGTTACAGAACACACCATACTTCCAAATAATTTCAAAGTCACTAGTCCCACTTCCACCACCTTGCTCTCCACAATTCTATCAGCTCTCAAGTGTTATTTTGAATTTCAGCACATCCTGTTACATAAATGGTACAGAAATGGTCACTTCCAGTGCTGTACATGGACAGCTGAAGAATTTTAAATCTTTGTATCACAGCTATAACATTTCTTGACTTAAATTTCCTGTTTACCATTTCCTACTTGAAGAAAACCACAATAATGCTTTTCCACAGCTTAAAAATAAAATACATTTTTTAAAATAAGCTGTTTGAGATCCCAAATAATTATGAACACATATATAGCCAACTGGAACAAACATACTTCCAAAAAAACTCACCACCAAACCAATGAGCTCATCAGTGCGATAACCAAAGTGCACACTCTCCAAGGGTTTAGGCATCTTTCTTTTGCATTAGTTGAGACCATCAACTACAATCAAGATTTTTATATCTTGCTAGCACAATCAATTCAAATGAATTTGATGTTTCCTAGACTGCATTCACCAAAGACAGGATGCAGGCTCACATGCTGCAAGGGCTCTGCAAAGAGCTCATCTGCCAAACCACACACACAAAAGTGAGTGCAAACTTCCGTTAAGCTATGAAGCAGAAAATCTCAGTCTCTGTCCACATCAATGAAGTCTCTCTCTTTGGAATGTCAAGTCAACAATAACAGGTAAAAAACACACAACTGTCAACTAAGGCCAGTAAAGAGAGAGGAAATACATTTTTAGTAATGGAGGACATTTTGCAATGTATTGATTGAAAATTTATATAAGCTGGATATGTACAGGTGTATTTTGCTACTCATTTAGTGACTTCAAATAGCTTTTATACACATGGTGAAACTCTCTTTTAAAATAAAGACATGACATCCTGTTCATACAGTTCCATCTGAACTGCAAAGACAGATCTTGCTAGTTTTATACTATGTTTCCCTAGTTGGACTATAACAAAGTAAGAGAAGACTCAGATACCATTCTTCAATTTCTAGGAAAACACTCCTACTCAGATCCCTAGAAGGGTAAGTAAAATATTAAAAAATACAAATCCTAATCATCATTTTCCTCATCATCAAATGAGAGAAGACTGCTATTTTTTATTTGCTTAGCTGTACTCGGAGGAGTAGTTGCTTCTCTCTTCGTTTTCTTTGCTTCTTTCATCTTCTTACTTGAACTTACATTGAAGTCCAAAAGCTTCTCTGATGAACGTTTGACTGGTTTCCTGAACATAATTTTTCCATCAGCAGGTTCTGGATCACCGTCTGTAACAAAGCGAGTAAAATCAGAACTCATTTGGACATGCTCACAAACACAAACAGACCTTCACTATTATCTTTTCTTTTTCCCCAGAACCAAGATAAGCAAGACCTCTGATAGAATAAAGCAATCATTAAAATGTATGTTTTGGCCACAAAGTCTGTACTGATTAATGTCCTTCATGAACACACATCTGCTCCATGGCAACCAGCCCCTGAAGACAGTTCTCCTGCAGTTCCGACTGGAAACGCACTAACCAGAGCTTTAACTTAGAAGAGACTGTGAGCAGTAGAACTTTTCCCACACAATCCATCCACATTCTGTATGATGATGGAAGGTTTTGGACTCCAAAGCATTTATGTCAACCATAGCTGAATGACAACTACTGACAGAAGTTCTTAACATAACTGTATTCATCAACTATAGTTTCATGTCTTTATTGGCTAACTGCAGCAACCTCTACCACACCACTTCCATCTTCCCATTCTTTAAAAACTGTTAAATAACTTATGTTAAGCTTTCTTATTATTTGTAGCAAAGAAATATTTTTTCTATACCTTGCTGTTTGTTGATACAATTGTATCATCTGTTATTTTCAATTAATCCATTTAGTTTTGCTTAATATATTTGCAAGTCACAACACATACTGGTTTTGACCAGTATGACACTGATTTTAAACAAGTAGTAACACGGACCAGTCAGTTAAGTGAACACATTACTGAGCTTGCACACCTGCCATTCTTTCTACCGAAGCACTAACCTGAGTTTCCTCCTTCTGCTCACTCTTCTGCTTGAACTCGTACAATTACATTTTAGACATCTCTACTCCACAGTCAAATCTGGCTGAACTAATTAATGAGTTCAAAAATTATCACAGGTGATGTCAAAAAGTCTGTGTACTAGGAAAATGATACACCATAAAAAGGCAAAAAAAAAAAAAAAGTGAAAATAAAGAAAGATTTAAGGTGGTATTTGGAAGTAGGATGATGCACAATCAAGAAGACCAGAACTACAACACTATAAAAAGCCAGAAAGCTTGGATATGTACTCAACGATTTCAAATTAGGAATCGCAAATACAAATCATTTAGCTGAAAAATTCAAAGCAAATAATCAAAGTAGTATTAAATGGTGTAAAACTGAGCAAATATCAAGCTCCCTTTAATGGATTATCTTTCTTTGGCTATATAAAGCAAGAAATTAGTAGTTTGAAATTCACCTGATTCATTTGACTTTAAGGCCTCTTTCATTTGCTGTTTAATTTTCATGGCTTCTTCGGCAGTCAAGTCCCCTTTTTTCAGTGTTACCACTTGAGGCTGCTCATCTTCATTGTCACTGCCGTTCTCACTGTCATCATCTGCAAGCGGAAGCTGCTCTCTCTAGACAGGAGGGAAATAAAAGCAATTCTGATCACCACATTAAACCACAACAGCCAAGGGTGGGCTAGTACTTGTTGGCTTCACTTCTGCAGTACGGTTAGTGAGGAGACCTGGCACAGCTGCCAGTGCCAGGCCCTCCCAGCACGCTCTGGCCAAATGGCACTCCAGTTCTGTCACTGAGACATACCGTTCCCTAAAAAATACCAGTACGGCTCTTTAAATTGAAGACAAAAAAGCAGTTACTCAGAAGGTAAGAAATTAATTCCTTTTGTTCATTATCTTTACTGTACAAGCACTGCCTGCCACACAA
The DNA here is from genome assembly GCF_000699245.1 of Pterocles gutturalis. Taxonomy (NCBI): domain Eukaryota; kingdom Metazoa; phylum Chordata; class Aves; order Pterocliformes; family Pteroclidae; genus Pterocles; species Pterocles gutturalis. Next base: position 11,541 of record NW_010117486.1, read on the forward strand.
CACTAGGAAAATCTTACAGGCATGGGTCCAGATTCGAATCTCCTACGCTTTACTCAAAACAGCATTGGGCTCTGAGACAGAAGGATCTTTGGGAATAAAACTTTATATAAATAAACTTGCTGGCATGGAAACCTCAGTGCAGTAACATAAAGTCTAACAATATTATAGGAACTGAAAACTTTTTCTTATAAGGAAAAGTATAGAGAGTATTACCATGATCTACTGAAGGTACCAAGACAGAGACACAACAGTCTCCCTCAAGAAGTGAAAGAGTTTGTACTGCATTTACTTTTCTCTCAAATTCCAGCTTCCGCCGAGCGCGGGGCCTAGGCCGTTACCTTGGTTTCCACCGTGGGCCCCTCCCGGTACCCGACCCGCTGCTTGAAGCGGCTGAGGAAGGCGGGCTCGGCCGGCCGCACGTACGACACCTGGTTCCTTTTGCTCATGGCCACGGCCCGCCACCAAGCTGCGCAGCCACCTCCTCCACCAACCTCCACCATACACTTCCGGGCCGAGCAGGGCAGGCAGGACGGTGGCCCTAATAGGACAAATCACCTCCTCTCTCCCCGTCACGTGAAGGGGGCGACGGCACTTTCAGCCAATGGCAGGAGAGCAGGCGGAGCGGGGAAACGGGATATAGAGAGACATGGCCGCGCCCACGCTGGCTTTGAGGAAGTGGGCGGGGCTAGGGAGCTTGCGGCTCTTAGCGCCAAATTCAAACGTTCCGCCATTTTGGAGAAGCGGCCGGTGAGGGGGAGGCGCTGGGGTCCGCGGGGCCGGTGGCGATCATGGCTCCCGGCGTACGAGGTGAGTTCGTCTCCTGTGATTTTGTCGGGTTTTAATTAGCAAGGGAGTTTGTAGTCTCTTACAAACTTTAAAGTGAAAGCAGCCCTTTAAAACGGGAGCTGAGAACGGTTACCGGAAAGTCAGTCATTTTGACTAACCTACGTGAAATAATTTCATCTTAAATCCCCCCTTAAGTGAAAAATAAGTTACTGTATCTACCGGAGGGGTAACATGTGCCATCTCCTTTAAAAGTGAAGCTGTGCAAAATGATGCTTCTGTGTACAGAGTGGTCAATGTTACTTCAGAAAAGGGACAGTAATGTGGTCACTCAGTTGTGCAGGTTTAGGAAATTGAATGTTTGCAGTCACGTCAGTAAAACTGTTTCCTGTTGTATTGTTGTTTTGTCTGCAGTGAGTTAGTAATTTTTAAAACATAATGGCAATATATCACGCTATTAACATTTATGTTCCCAGTTCTCCAAAACACTTGCAAAACGTTATATATGTTAATTCAAGAGACTATTTATTCCACATACACTTACAGCTGTGTGTATGCTCACATTGCGGGACTGGAACTTCCTCTACCTTTGCAAAAAACTGCAAACCTTCTGTCAGAGGAAGACAGTTACTAAACCTTTGTGTGCACTTCTGATTCATGCATGAACAAGGCTCTTCATTTATCTCGCTCTGCACTGCTTACAGTATTTTCTAGTTAAATGGGGGGGTTTTGAGCAGTAATTTTATCTTGTTTAATTTGTGTGTGTTTCACTTTTATTTTATAGGAGATTTACGTGACTCTGCATTACCTGTGTTGAACTCATCTAGGTGAAGTACTACTGGCTGGTTCCCATATATGAATAATCGCATTGCCCAAAAAGTGCAAACAAAACCCAGTATAACTCTGTAACACCATTTAAAGTTGTTTTCTTTCTACATTTTCCTACACAAGTTTATTGCTTTTCTCTTTGAACTTCCTTTATAGTTTTTTTTTAAAAAAAGTTCTCTTAATAAAAGTGGTGTTCTGAGGCATCACATTCCTCTTGGAATGCTGCCGTGCAGTAAATTCTCACCTGTCTACTGACTCTGATGGACTCTAGAATTTCTCTGAAGAGATATTCTATGAGGAACTTCAATTCCTAAGCTACAACAAAATCCAGAAAGCCCTCCTTACAATCGAAACAGTTTCTGATGCAACTCAGAATAATATTATCTAATGATAAAATATTTAGCAAGTTTATGAGTTGTGTCTTAAATTCCATGTAACATCTTTGCTTTCTCATCTGTTTCCTGTTCTTTTTTAACCCTTTCCTCTACCACTCCCCAAACCCACATTTCAGTCATGAAGTCCTTCCCCCGCTTTTAAAACTATTCTGTTCCTTTCTCTTGTTTACCAAAAGTAAAAAACCAATAACAGTTGTAACACCTTTGTCCTATAACTGCCTTTTGGGAAAGAACGAAGTGAAGTAAATTGAACTTTGCTGCCCCTTCATGTAGGAATTTAATTATTTAATACAATATTGCTGTACTGGTACTTATATCAGAACTCCTCAAGGCTTTAATAGTCATGCGTGGTTACTTATTCAAGCTAAATTTACTGGTGCACCCACTGCTAATGTGATGAAATAGGTTAGGGAGTTTTTAAGATGTTGGTGCTGCTATACTTTATTGGACTCATGAATCCAGAATTGATCTTTCCCTTCTTGCAAGCAGCAAAGAAAAATGCTAGTAACTTCCTTGCTGTAATGTAGCATCATCTGCTCCATTTGTGAAGTCTTTTAAAACTTCCAGCAGTAGAAAGGATGCTTGAAACCCATAGTCTTAGAAACTACCGAAACCTTTATTATTATAGTGTTTTTTATATCTAAATGTCACTGTGAAATGTGTTCTTTTAGAGCTTAAGTTACATGCAACGGCAATAAATGCCAGTATCTTCGTGTTCTTTGTTTTTAAATCTGCCACATTGTTACCTTTAATAAATCTGACTTGTAATGAATTGATGTGTGCAGCTAGAAGTAGTATATTTTCAGGAGAGATCTTTGTATGACTTCACATGCTTAATCTGATTTTTGTGATTTAAGTTTATTAAACAGCTGATAGATCTATTTTGAAGTGATCTAATGCATAATTATTCATTTAGTGTTGAAGGTGATGCTATCAAAGTCTATGTAAGGGTACGTCCCCCTTCAGAGGGAACTGTGTTAGCCGATGGGGATCAAGGCTTGTGTTTATCTGTTCTTTCATCAAATACCATCCGTCTGCATTCAAAGCCTGAGCCAAAGATCTTCACTTTTGATTATGTTGCAAATATGGAAACAACACAGGTACTAACTTCCAGAATCTCATAATGGTATTGTAGTTCTTCCCTGCATTTTGACAACTGCTACACTAAACCTTTCTAAAGATGTAATGCCTTAGGTCTTATTTTTTGTGGAGGTCAGATTGGTAATATATAGTTATTGTATAAAAATGCTGCACTAAATTCTGCTTTCTAATAGTTTTAATGTATTTTTAAACCATTAATTTCTTTAATTAAAGTTTGTGGACTCAATATAATTTGAAAGCTGTTACTAGGATGCTGAGATTTGTTATTTTTTTTTCAGTTATCAACAAGGAATCATTTTTTTTTCAGAAGGAGTGATTTATGTCACAAAGACTTGGGATGTATTGTTTTACTGTGAGAATGCCTGAGGTCATGACACATGTCTAACCTTAAAGAATACATCTATTTTATATGTTATAAAGTTATGGCATAGAAAACACTGATAGAAGAGGTACTTAAATGACTGGTGCCAAGTGCCTTCTCTTTCTCTTGTTCTCAGGAATCGGTGTTCTCAAGTGTGGCCAAAAATATTGTTGAATCTTGTATGAATGGCTACAATGGAACCATCTTTGCATAGTAAGTCATTTAATGGTATTTCGTAGCAATTGCAACACTTGAGGAATTTGTGATAATGAGTAGTTGTGGTTTTAAGTGCCAGAGCCTGTTTAACGTTACAGTAAGCTTTGAAAGCATTTAAGCATTTGCAAAATTGAAGGGAAGTCTACTTTGTTACAATATACAAATGTGGGAAAATGAAGTGCAATTGCCCTTAAATGTCTCTAGCATGATTAATAACTGTGGTTAAAGATATGTTCAACTTAAAAGTATTTTCCTTGTTTTGGGTTTAAGTGTGCTACTGAGTGACACAAAACCCAAAAGATTGACCCAAAAATTAGTTTAATGTATATATTTGAAAACCTTCATTTTAATCTAAGTTTCAGTATTTTCCTTTACAATGAAATATGGAAGAAAATGATGTGTGGCAGGGGAGAGAAAAGGTCATTTATGTAACAGAATTTCATGGTTAAACTTGCTGTTCTATTTTTATACCTTTTTAGCTGACTGATTTCTCAGCTTGCCTCTCTGTCTTTTTATTTTGAGTTTAGAATAATTTGGGTTCTTTTTCATTTTAAACTGTGAGTTCTTAAAAGATGCAGATTAGTGAAAAATTCAGAGCTGGAATAAAAAAGCTTTGTCTGAATTTGTTCTTTTTTTTTTTTTTTTTTGTTAGTGGCCAGACTGGGTCAGGAAAAACCTTTACGATGATGGGTAAGTGCATGAGAGCTTAATCTTTCAGTGGTTTCTTGATATTTTTTTTCTCTTGAGTTGAAATGTCATCTTGCTCAAACATGAGGGATGATTTAGATTTTAGTCTTCCTGCAGAGAACTTTAAGGTTTAAGAAATGGTGTAGTCGTCTAAATCAAACACTTCTAATAAGTTTTCTCAAAAATTAGTATTCTATTGTTTCCCTGTTTGGCTGATATCCCTTGCATGTGTAGAAAAATATTCTAGTATGCAAGGGTCTTCCTTACTAAAATATAGTGAGGTTTTCACAAAACTTCTTCCTACCCAGCTAGGAATTTAAGACTTCTCTGTATACACAGGGGATGCTTTTGTAATCTTGTTCTTCATACAGTGGTGATTTTAAATGCATTAATATTGTACTTGACATTGGAGAGTTACTGAAATAACCAAAACCAGTTTTGCTGACATGTTTGTGAGGACTATGTAGAAATTAACTAAACACGGGGGAAAAATCCACCCTATCTTTCTGGTTCTTCAAATCAGGGTTAAGGTAGCTGTACTGACATACTTGCACATCTGTATGTGTTTTCTATGGAAGTCCAAGTAGTTTATCCTGTTTTAGGCTTAGGTAACCTATAGACAGGTAAAATAAGCTTTTACAAACATCATTTAGACAACCTATACGTCTCATTATGGAGTGTTATCTTAGATCTTGAAAACTGATTTTATTGCATTTCTTCTGTGGTTTTACTGTAAACTGACTAAAACCAGTTGCTGAAATTTTCTGTAATGACATCTTGAAAAGGTCAACCATTACTCTTGAGTAGTACTAATTAATTATTTTTTTAATTAAAAATCTCTGTAGGACCATCTGATTCGGATAATTTCACTCACAGTCTAAGAGGTGTCATTCCACGGAGCTTTGAATACTTATTTTTTCTAATTGAACGTGAAAAAGAAAAGGTACATTTATTTTATACTTATTATTGCAATGAAAGTAATGTCTTATACTAAAGATTGGCTAAGGCTGTTTGATAAGTTGGGGACGTAGCGGTTAAGTTTTCAGGATTATTGCCATCTTGCATCAAGTTTATTAGTAAGAAATGCTTGCATCTAGTACTCTGCCAAATTATAGTACCCTTTCTTCAGACACATTGAGTCTGAAAATGCATCTAGGTTTCTGGATGTTGGTTGTCATCTAAGCATCACAAATGGATAGTATGCAGAATATAAATACAAATTATTAGCTTTAGATATGTGTAAAAAGAGACTCGCTGCCATACAGTGACAAACTTAATAAAAGCAATGTGTTTATAGTGTAAATTGCTGTGTTTTCCAGGCAGGCAGTGGAAAGAGTTTTCTCTGCAAATGCTCATTTATTGAAATCTACAATGAACAGATATTTGACTTGCTAGATTCTGCTTCAGCTGGACTCTTTCTCCGAGAACACATCAAGAAGGGAGTCTTTGTTGATGGTGCTGTTGAACAGGTGTTGTCATCTGCTGCTGAAGCATACCAGGTATTTTTGTCACTTTTTAATCTTTGGACTGTTTATCTTGATGGTTATTTGGTAAATATTCCTCTTTGATTAAAGCACATATTTTTTGCACAGTGTCTGTGACAGTCTCCTCCCCTATTTCCATCCCCCAAAAAACAGTGTAAAAAGCTGTTTCCAGGCAATGCTTCCTGACTCTCCTACACATGTAAGAAATCATAATTCTGGAGTTGGGAATATATGAATTGCAATTACAGTAATCTT
>NW_010117486.1:17681-27296 GCF_000699245.1 Pterocles gutturalis
CCTAATGTTTGCCCTACTCATCTCTGAAATAGCAACGGAAAACTACGGCTCCTGCTAGTTAGGCAGCATGTGTGTACCAGAAATTGGTTTATTTCTCTATGAATGTGATACATACACATAGTGGCTCTGTGACTTTAAATATTTTTTCTTGTGTACTGCTAACATATGGCAGTATTGGATATGTTAAGCTTTCGAATGGCAATGGCACTCTTGGAGGAAAGAAGTGTATTGTAATTAGTGTTTTTATTAAGTTTGACTGTAGCTATTTTTTTCGCTTCTAAAATACTTCTGTTGGAAAAAAGCAAAAAAAAGTACTTGTCCTTGAGATTTTTTGAAAGCTGTTGCACTGAAATATGCTTACTACTGTTTATGCCCCCCATATGTAAATACAGGGTACAGTCTGAGGTACTTGATATTATTTCATGTCTTTTTCATGCTTAGGTATTAACTATGGGCTGGAGAAACCGTCGCGTAGCATCAACCTCAATGAACAGAGAATCCTCAAGATCACATGCAGTTTTCACTATCACAGTGGAATCCATGGAGAAAAACAATGAGGTTGTTAACATTCGGTCTTCCCTGCTCAATCTGGTAGACTTGGCAGGATCTGAGAGACAGAAAGACACCCATACAGAAGGACTGAGGTTAAAGGTTAGTTCTGTAATATTTGTGGCATCTTTCTCCTTTCAGGTGTACTGCCCATCCACCAAATCTGTTCACCTTTGTTCTCTTCTTTCTTTTGTTTTTAGGAAGCAGGTAACATAAATCGATCACTAAGTTGCCTTGGACAAGTAATCACAGCACTTGTTGATGTGGGTAATGGAAAACAGAGACACATTTGCTACCGGGATTCCAAGCTCACTTTTCTGTTACGGGTAATATATATAATATATCCTCTGGATTTTATATGCTGCTTGGGCTGTAGAAAAAAATGTTTGTTTGGGTTGGTTATTGACTTTCAGTTGATTTGTTGCAGTTAACTGTAGAGGAATTTATTTATGCTCATAATCTCCTTTTACATATTTGCAAGTTTTAAAGAAAAAGCAGATGTTCTCATCCCTATACTTTGGAAAATACTATGTATCAGAGTGTAATATTCAGAGATGTGTTAAAATGTTTACACAATTTCCAGAATTAGTCTACTTGTGCTAAGTGTTGGTATGATGTTAAGAATTAATCTCTGAAGAATTACGTCTTCCACTGCAACCCAAAATACATAGAAATTAGAAGAGACTTGCAACTGTATGAGCTGTTACTTTCTTAAGTAGTTATTGGTTTTTTATTTTGTTGTGCTGCAAAGAAGTCCACTAACATGACCTTCTCTACTAGACAGAGAAGGCCATTGCAGCTTGTGGGCTGTTTTGTAGTACTAGGCTTTTGGAGTCTTGGGTATAACTGCTGCGTTCTCCAGAGATTTGAGAGCTACTTGTCTAAAAGCATAAAGGTATTTGAAGACATGCATGTAAAAGGGAGAGATTCTTTTTATATCTTTGGTCAAGAATCTGTTGGTTTGATTTTTTTTTTGGTTGGTTGGTTTTTTGGCAACTGCCACTAGAAGATAAGTTGAAACAATCAACAGTCTAGATGATGTTCAAAATAATGCCAGCACCAATCCAATAATGACCAAGATTAAAATATCTGCTTTATTCCCTGATTTTTTTTTCCTCAGGTTTTTTTTCTCTCCCTGCTGTTCAGGCGTAACAGATATCTCAAATTGTTGATTAGCAATATAAAAATCAGGGTTTTGAAAACCCAAATAAAGTATTTATTTACAGTCCCATCCTTTATACCCACATTTGAAATAAAATTTCAGAAACCTAAGTAGCGTGTAGATTTGTGAAATAAAATTCCTTCTGCAGTTTCTTTAAAGTAATACACAGTAGCTCTAAGGTGATACCTTCCTGTTGTAGCCAAAAACATGCAAAAATATAACTGCCATGTTTTTAAATAGGATTCCCTTGGTGGTAATGCAAAAACATCCATAATTGCAAATGTTCATCCAGGATCCAGGTGTTTTGGTGAAACACTGTCCACCCTCAATTTTGCTCAGCGAGCAAAGTTGATTAAAAACAAGGTAAGAGAGTTATTTAATGTCTTTATTGTTGAAAAAACCAAATTTCTTGTAATTTAAGGCACATCTGCAAACAGGATAGCTTCACTGAAATATTCTTGTGCTTTCACTAATTTAAATGACTAACTTATTTTAAAATCCTAAATTTGCTTTCCTAAATGTTTATGACAAATTATTTTTTGAAAAGGACTTGTTTGCTTTTGATTATGAATAGAGTGCAACAACTTGGGACTAGGTAATGGCTGATAAGTGTCATTGCTTGCTCTCTGACCACTTCATTGGAAAAAGTAAGTTAATCTGTACTAAAAAGTAAAATTGTAATTTTAAAAAATTAGATTCAAGAGTATTTCAGTGCATCTAGTTTTTATACGTGTTAACTCCCAAACATAATTTCTCATGAGTGGGCTTTGGAAGTATGTTGGTATACTGACTTTGATGTATACTGCTTCGCTTTGTTGGTCAAAAAGCTCCAGAGAAAATTCTGCAGAAAACGTTATATTTTTTAACCAATATATTTAGCTGAAGTGCAATTTAGTGGTTTCTCAGTAAATTGAACATTACTTTTCCCTTAAATGTTTCTTCCTTTCCTGAGCTGGAAATCTTCTCAGTAGTTTTGTGATTTTTTGCAGTCTTTGACTTTTCATTTATCTTATAAAATATTTTTTTTATTTGTACCTCATCCTCATTTTCTCTTAACGTATTTATGAAAGGCCGTGGTAAATGAAGACACACAAGGAAATGTGAGCCAGCTGCAAGCTGAGGTCAAGAAGTTGAAAGAGCAGCTCGCTCAACTTACTTCAGTGCCATCTATGCGAGATATTTCTGTATCACAAGGTAAGAGCCGGGGGTAGAGAAAGAACTTGCTACTTTCTTAGCCTAGAGTGTTGGAGCCTTATGTAATTCACTAAGTCTCTGAACAATTAATATTTTTGAGGACTGACCTACAGAGGTTGTATTTGTCTTATGGATCCTGTTGCCTGGGATAGAGTTCTGAGGGAAAGCAAATGATGATGCTTAAACACTGAGGAGGGGTTTTGTGCAGAACCCAATGTATTAGAGCTGTGTTTAGTCTATGCAGTTCAATCATATTTGTAATATTCAACCATACAAATATGAAATCTGCTTACTAGCTACTTTAAAAAGTGGATGACATTTAAAATATATTAAATTACAATACAGTAGTTGTTATCACCTAGATACTATGGTGATTAGTATTCTATAAATAAGTAGTCTTGCCTGCATGAGGATATTCAGGAAAACTATTTTGAAATAATTTCTGAAGTGGATTAGTTAAGCCTTTTTAATCCCTTGTGTGGACACTTTACTTCCAGATTAAATCACTAATTGTCCGCTTAATTCACACTTATTTTCCTGAATTTCCTTCTCATAAATCTGTTAGCCCACTTTTAATATGTACAAACTATAATAATGCCAATAATGGCTTACAGTTATCAAATTAATTTCAGAGGGGTTTTGCATTTTATAGATATACTCAGCTGTACAAACTGATTTATTATATTAAAAGTTCATCATAAAGCCTTTTAATGCTTGAACAACTTTGTTAATTACACAATTATGTATATTGACTCTGTTCTTTATCAGCACTTGCAGGTGACTAAGAATTACAGTCAACATCTTTGCTCTGAGTACAGCACATGGTTTTAGACTAATTATATTGTTTGAAGGTTTTATTTAAATTTTCTTACACAACTGTCACTTTATGTATTGAGAAAAAAAACAGGTTAACTAGTATTTTAATAAATATGGCATTTGTTTCTTTGCCTTACACTACGGCTGCTCTTGACAAAGGGAAGAACAACTTAAATTATTTGAACAACTTTCTTGAAGCAATGTTGTTCTGGGAGAAATCGGAAGGTGAAAAGAAGGTAAGAAAGCGCTAGTATTTCCAAGGGCATTCTGTGTACTATCTGATGAGAGCATGTAGAAACTGACTCTCTTAATGATTTTTCTTTGTTTTTGAATAAAAATACTCTTCCAAAGACAAGGTTTGGTAATAAGGGAACTAGTCAAATGACATTTAAGGATAAGACCTTTCAAATTCAGACAAGCCATAGGATAGCTTTCATAGTATGTTTAGTTTTAGGGAGTGGGGTTTTTATTTGGATTTATCTTTTTAAAAAAATTTAAAAATTGACCTGAACAGCAAACTTCTGTTTTACTTAATTTTGAGTGCATCCATGAGTCTGTTTTGAGTTTATTTTTTGGAGCAAATTCCAGTCATTCCCATTTTATTCTTTGATTCATGTAATGGTGTAGTGCTGAGTCATTCAAAATGAAATTTTTGGAAGAAAATTAACTGAAACAGGCACTCTAGGGGCGCATCTGATGTGCTTAACTGAATACTTAGTCTACAGGGTCATGCTGGAGCTTCTAAATAAAGTTTTTGCAATATAGCATCTCATTTGGCTTCTTGGTATGAGCTGCTGCTCTCTACAGATCTGCTCAAAATGAATTATAGTTTCTGTATTCACAAAATTATTGTCAACTCAGTTTTGCATGATTTGTATGTGTATGTGATACATGTACCCTAAAAAGTCACCTAGTGTAACTGTAATTTTCCCCCAATTTGTACATGGACTTTCTCAGAATTTATTAGAAAAAATTGCTCGACTAGAAGATCTGTGTGCCAAGAAGGAGAAATTTATTCAGTCCAATAAAATGATAGTTAAATTCCGTGAAGACCATATTCTTCGCTTGGAGAGATTACACAAAGAGGCTGGTGGAAGTTTATTGCCAAAAGAGCAAGATGATCTCCTCAGTGAATTGAGGGAGGAATTGCAGATGCTCAGAGAACAGGTAAGTCTTTAGCTTTTCCCTTTTAGAGCAATTTTGTTGAAAGGGAAAGACAGCAGGATGCAGGTAATCCAGCAGGCTTCTGAAGGATAATAACACAGAAGCTAGATGGGGCCAGTCAGGGGTGATGCTATAGTGGAACTCTGAAGAAGGCAAGTAGCAAAGTACTCATCTAAAGCTTCAGGAGGGTAGGCTTCTGGTTATTCAGTTATCCGGTAGGTGTGGTATCATTTGTGAGGCAGTTTTGAAGAACAAAGAAGCTCTAGAGAGAAGGCAAATATTTAAAAAAAATTTCCTCCAAGCACAAATTGGAAAAAGGAGTAGATGTATTAGAAGACCAGCTTGAATCTGTAGCTCATAACTGAGCTGCAAAATAAAGGATGAGGGGGAAGTACAGAAGTCAGGACTGTCTTTAAGGAATATAGAAATGTGACTATGGCATGCAGGGACAGTGTTAAGAAAGCCAAAGCTCAGAGTTGAAACTGAAAAAGGATGTCAAGAGCAGTAAGAAAAACTTCTACTACTTTATGTGTTTACTCTTTTTTTGGTAATAAAATATAAACCCACAATGGAGTAAGAAAACTGAAAAAAAATGGGGTAGTTTTATCCACTGTAGGGAATAACTTTTTTTGTCTTCTATGACAATTTAATGCTTATTAAAGGTAGCAGAGCAACAGCTAGTTACGTATAGCATTATCTGGGAAATAAAAACTGTTTAATAAAATACTGTTTGTCACAGATGGAACAACACCCACGAATTGCAAAGTATGCCATGGAGAACCATAACCTCAGAGAGGAGAATAAAAGACTTCGTTCTTTACAGTCAGTTAGAAAGGCCCAAGAAATTGATGCTCAGACCATTGCAGAACTAGAAAAAGCTTTTTTGGAAGCTTCAGCCACAGAGAAAAATACTGGAGGTAAAAACATGATAATGTTTTTCAGTTAAATAAGCTTACTGTATTTCTGTTGTGTGCATTGTAGTGTTGCAAATGTTGTTGGTCTTGATATATTTCTTTGCCTTCTTCAAAGTGATACCTGAAGACTGATAAAACAGTTTCATGTTATTTTATTCATGTTGGCCTTCAAGAAAATACAGCAATAGAGAATTTGGATTCTTGTGAGCACCATAATCTCATTTTGTTGTCCTTAGTTGTTATGAAGACTGCAGTAACATTATCCTACTGATTTTTCATGTGGGCTGTTGCTAATATCCGTTTTCTTCAATCTCAATTGCTGCTATGCTGTTCAAAAGCCTACAGTTGCTTTTGTTTTAGTAAACCCTACCATATTTGAGCTACTCCGTGATTTCAGATGGTATATGTTTGTTCTTTAGGTCATCACTTATATTCTGCCACTATATCAGCGGAAGGCAACTCACTGGCATCTGTTGAAAGGTTGAAAGCACGCCTGCTACAGACTCAGAGTGAACTGGCAAGCTCAAAGCAAGAATATGAAGAATTCAAAGAGCTAACCAAGTAAGACAAAACAGTGTGGAAATTTATTTAAATGTCTTTAAGTAATTACTTATATTGATTTTTAAAAGTTAGTCTCGGATCTTGAATATATAGTCCAAGTATGTTCTTTGCATGTAAGAGAGCACCGGGTTCGGAAAAATGGCATGCACACAGAATATGTTCATGTTGAACTTGGTTACTCCCAACCTGAATTGGGACCTGATCCAGGGACCTGTTTTTTTAATTATATTTATTTTTAGGTTATACCTAACATTGTTGCTTTTTATTGATTTCAGTGAATCTGGAGTATAATTCTAGAAGCATTGGGCACAAGATACTTCCATTTTTGTCTCCCTACTTCTTTTTGCAAAGTAGCTTTGTAATGTCCTTATTGCTTGTGCAGGCAATTGTACCAATGCATATTTTTATTCTTAGCTTTCTGTGTAGCAAATCCTATGAACTTTATAAATCATAAGGTTACTATCTACTGAGTTTATCAATTCAGCAATCTGTCTCTTGTCCTGTATCATTACTTGCAATGGTTTATTTATATCTTCATATTTTAATTACTTTGTTTTCCTGCGCATTTGATGTATTCCTGTTTTATGTGTTCTATGTCTTGTGTATGTCTTGCTTTCTTGATAATATGTATGCATTTTTATCATCAATTACTGACATTATTTTAGTGGAGTGCAGTCAAACAGAAGTATGGTTTTGATCCTCTGTATTTCACTAAATTTTAAACTTGTTTCCAGTTTTGGAGTAACATGCAAGTGTAACCATATACGGTAACTGAATAAGTAGAGTAAAATCTAACAACTTCACAAAATCACTGTATACTATTTTTGTTGTCCACTAGCAGTCAGAACTAAAGTTCTGTTCTATTCCATAGGTTTTTTTGCAAATGCTAAAAACATGAAGGAAAGTGATAGCATTAAACTGCCAAAAGATGGAATAGTATATTTCCTTTTGTCTGTAGACTTTGACCCTACAATTATGTCAGTAGGGCAAACTATCACAGTAACAGCATGTAGCTCTGCAAAATACCGCATCAAATTATTCCTAAATTTCTGCTCAACTGCTATATTTCAGTTAAAGTACTCTTAGAGGGAAAAATAATCTTAACAGGGCAGCACTTCCAAAAAATAAAATATCTTAAAAGGATTTTCTTTAATCCTGGCAAGCACCAGTTCAGACTTCTCATATAACTGGATAACATTTTTAAAGCTTAAAACCATATTGGTATGGGTGATATCACTTTCTCATAGAAGGAATTGCAGAGCGCTCAGCTTATTTCTCACTGTGTAATGGATTTTTTTCTGACACATTTAGTTATCCATCTGCTTGCTTCATTATGCAAGCACAAATAAGCTTCTTAGCTTTTCAATTTCTTTTTTTTTTTTAACTTTTTAATACAGTAGTGGTGGCTTTCTTCTCAAAATCATGTATTTCAATGTTTGGGCAAGAGTTCAGCTTCAGCTTGCTCATTGGTAATACCACAGCTGATTCTTACTGATGGGAGGGCATACTGATGGAGTGGTTCTGACAGCAGTAAAATCCTTCCTGAACAGGAAAAAGCATATGGAACTGGAATCAGAACTTCAATCCCTTCAGAAAGCAAACCAACATCTTGAAAACATTCTGGAGGCAACCAAAGCGCACAAGCGTCGAGAAGTCTCTCAGTTACATAAGCTACATAGGGAAACTCTTAAGGTATGAGAATGTTTATTTAAAACCACGCATACTTACTCCCAAGTTGGGTGAGAACCTAGACTTTCATTTGTGTGATCCCTTAGCCTAATTAGTGTTCTGGCATGCAATCCTTATGTCATAAAGCAGGTACACTGCATTTTTGTTCTGAATGCTTACTGACTGACTGCTACTGTAATCAGATGACTAATCTGAAGAAGTGTAGTTGTTTAGAACTAACTGCCTTGAGGATTTTATTTCATTATTCTGCTTATAGAACTATGAAATACAATACCGGACAAAGTCTTCATTCCATTTTACAGTTACAATAAAGACTGCTTTGTAATCTTTATAACAGAACATAACCACTCCAACAAAAGCCTACCAGCTAAGATCTCGCCTAGTGCCGCGAATAAGCCCAGAAATCTTAGATTATCATTCTGAAGATTTTCAGTGTTCTGAAGAGATGATGGATGACATTTTGAAAGAGCCAGTTCCCCCTGAGAGGAATGAACAAGCATTTGAGGCCATTGCTGAGGAGCTCAAAGTGGCACAGGTGAATGTTCTGTGTAAAAACTGAAGTGTATGTGTAACTTTAAGTGGATTTTTGGCATTAAATACTTCCCCTCACCAAATATATTTTAATTTGCACGGGAAACTGAAGCTCTTGATGAATACTTAAGGCTTCACTGAACAGTTAATTATACATTGTACTTTAGAGGATTTGCAATGAAAATATTGAAAGGGATTTAATAGTTGAATATTGTGAGTAGTTTAAGATATACAGAGCATTTAAACTTTTACTCTTTTAACCTGATAACGTGTGTCTGAGGAAACCTCTTTAAGGCTCTGGTGACAGCTACATTTGGAACAATACCCAAGCTTAATATATAATACTGCATTATTTGAAGAAACCTGGCAAATATTGCTTGTCCACCATTATACCTGAATTGTCTTGTATCTTTTTTAAAGGGCAGGGAAGGTCTTTTGTCACATAGAGTGCTACAAAGTTATTTGAACTACTCTATAGAAACTGGAACTAACTTCAGTGCATGTAAAACCCTGGCACAACAGCCAAAACCTCTCTTTCATGCTTACTGTAGTACAGAGATCCTCTAAGGAATTTAGCTACTGTATATTTTGAACAACTAAGGTCTCTAGTCCTTTTGTGCAGATCTATGAAATGTTTGTTCCCCAAGCTGCCATTTCACAGTTTATGATGATGTTTTTGGGCTGCAGTTGGAGCAGAATAGGAAAATGAAAATAAATAAGGATAGCTCTTGTCATTATGGTTTGGAGTTGAACTGATGAAACTGAGTCATCTCTGCCTAGCTGTTTAAAATCTACAGTGACTACAGTAATATTGATTAGAGGCAAATAGGAGCATTTTGGAAGGGATTTTGAGAGACATCTCATCATAATCCTAGTAGGCTACAAAACAACTGATGATGTATTCAGAGCTACTTAGAACTGACAGAAGAGAATTACATGTATCTGAGATTCTACAGTTTAATATCTATTCTTCCACATGATGTACATAGGTATCATTTACTTACTGACCTTCTATGATGTTTAGGAAGGTTTTTT
>NW_010117487.1:0-12526 GCF_000699245.1 Pterocles gutturalis
TGCTAAGCATGGCAGAAGGTGTGGACGGCAGGAGAAACGGCAGAAGAACTGACGGCAAAACCTAGATGTGCAGCTGAGCTGAGGAGCACAGCTCTCTGAAGCACTGGGGAGGGAATGATCTTCTGCTTGCCTTTCTGATGCTCTGTTTGCTTTTAATATCAGTATTCTCAAAATGTGTCTTTTCCATTCTGAGAAACCAAATTAATGATTATGTATGTGTCTAATAAGAAAGATCCATAGATGTCACCGCACAGTATGATTTGTCCAATCCATTCAAAACTTGAAAGAAGGAGGAAGACCAATGTGCTGAAAATAAATCGGGTTGATGCAGATTACTAAATTGGTCCTTTTTTAGAACACTGAAGTCCATCTTGCATTTTTCCTTTACTATGCTTAAAATGTACACTTTTTGCTCCGAATAAACACTTACAATTGCATCCATCTGTTTGCTTTCTTCTCTGTTTTGGGGTAATACAACCTCTGCAAACCAACTGAGCCAAACTATCCCCTTATCTTAGATATGACCTACAGGTGAGCGTTATGCTCTCACAGGCAGTGTTTATACAGTACCTAGAGATTCATTCATCAGGAAACCCTACTTGCAACATGCAGAGCTTGCTGGTGTGCCCAGTTTAATCTTTACAAGGAATCAGGTGTGAGACAACTGCCCAACCCTTAGATAAAATTTTCAACGCCAGTGTCAAGTACTAAACAGCCACTCCAAAAGTATTTTAATAGCTCACCCCTACTTCCCCTGCCTTATATAACTCCACATACCATAGAGAAATAGAAAAGAAATATTAGATTATGCTATAATTCTGTACAACACAAAGAAGTAAAGAGAAAATATTAGACAGTGCACAGCAGTAGAGGAACTTCCCAGAAACATTGAGAGACAGAAAATTACCTAGTGATGAAACTCCAGTTTGAGATATAGGAAACTTGAACCCCCTTCCTTGCTCTGTGCTTTCATACCTGGCTTTCTAAAATCATGAAACTGCCTCAGCTGGGATCATAAACACCCGAGAGCACATACCTTTTGTTACCTTAACTTCTTATCCCTGTGCAGAGTAAAGGAGCTTCCTGGCAGAATCCTAAGAAACAGGGAAGCAGAAATTAGAGGCTGAAGAATCAGACAGGAACTTAGATGACCAGAAGAAGACTGCATGAAAGGGAAGCAGATACAGAGAGTTCTCAATAAATAGGCAGCAGAGACCCAGCAGTCCTCAGGGACCAGCTGGAAGCCTTAAAAAACTAGTAAGTAGCCCCTTGACTGTTGCTCATGATGACATTAACCCTGTTTAGCAGAGTATTGCACAGCACCTGGTCTTTCTGCTCACTGGAATTCCAGATCTGGACTGTTGTATAGTGTTTAAAGTATAAGTAAATGTAGAGGATTTAATGTGTATTAAAGATACAGCCAGCTATGCTGTTCTGTGGACAGATGAATTTGCCTGTGCTGTATGCTGCGGCAGGCACGCTCAGCTAGCTGCTACTGTCCAGTAAGTGTCTTGGGCTCTCTTCTTGTATGTGTCTGGACATGAAAATAAAAGTAAGCCTTCCTTCCATTCCCTGTATTGTTTTCTGTCTCCGGTAACTTTCTAGCAAACTGGTGCAGTACAAGGTCTAAAGCAGGCACACAACATGGGAAAACTCTCTGCTGAGCGGAGAACTAGTGTGGTGTGTTTGAGTGGTTAGGGTCTTCACTCCCCTAAGCCCACTACAGGGCTTAACTAGTATGGACACACCAATGCTCTGCACAGGAGGTTCTCTTAACCCTGTTATTTCATAAAAACAGATAGAAAGCAAAACCAGAACACTAAATTTATGATGCAGCGTGATTTTTAATGGGTGATAGAGGAGGAAAGTTTACAGAAGCAAAACATGATCATACAGAAAATGAGGCATTTGAGGTTTTTGCAAATGAGGTTTCTTCTTTCAGGAAGATTCATTTCAAGCAGTGTTCTTTTTTTTTTTCTTTTGCAGATATAAGTTTGATGACACAGTTCAGTTTTCATCCATTAAGATAAACTTGATTGGCATCAGGCAGTGTCATGTGGGAGAAATCACAGTATACAAACATTTTCATTATGCTTCTCGAATAACATTATTAGGTTGAAGGTAGAAGGAGTATTAATGCATTTGAAAATTTGGACCATGCGAAGAATGGAAGAACACATAATTAAGAAGTACATAAGCAGGTATGAGTACAAACACAACGTAAAGTGTTAGCAAGGGTCAGCCTTTTCATGTCATCTTCTCAAAAACCCATTTTACTCTTGAGTTTGGACCTTGCATTCAGTATCCTCACTGCTCTTGGAGTAAGTATACTCCTGCTGGGTTTTGCAGGGCTCACACCTTCTAGAGCGGTAACTGCTGGACCTCTGAGAGCAGTAAGGGTATGAGAACTTGCTTCCCTGTGATGCCCCGTAAGCAAAAGAGCCCCTGTAACCATAAGATCCCCCATAGCCAAGTGAGCTCCCAATGGCCACCGGTGCTGAGGACCCCACTACACTTTCCTGAGGGCAGGAGCTGAGAATCGGCCCAGGAAAAGTGATGACAACAGGGGGTGGGTAGACCACTGCTCTGGAGTCACCACACGACGTGACACACGGCTCGTTCCAGGCATCGGCGACGGGCTGAGGGCAGGCCACCTCGCAGGGTGTGTAGCACTGGTAGCTGCAGAGCTGTCTGTAGGAGGACATGGTTGGGCAGTGGAAGTGGATCTGAAACACAGAAAGATAGAGGGCTACGTGTAAAACAATTCAGCGGTAGGTCAGAGACCTATGTTGAGGCTCTCACGCATGTTTGATGAGGAAGATTCCCCCTTGAGCAGCTTCCTGAACAGAGCTGATGTGGCTTCATAGTTCCTTCTCTCTATTCCACCCTTCGGTCCCCATGCTTGAGTTACATTTATCTTCTGTCCTTGACAACCTCCCAACTCTTCCTAACCTTCCTGCGTACATCAAGCCAGCTACATTTTTGGCATGTGTATCTATCTATATCCCAAACAACTACATCGTAAGCAGTGCTTCAGTCGTGTTCTCTTGTAAAGCAGCACAAACATGTCCGTACTTCATGAGACTAATGGTCATCTCACCTAGCTCCCTCTTCTCAGTAGTTAACCTGTAGGACAGGATGTACAGCCATGCCTGGAACGGTTGTTCCTCTGGTTGTATCTATCCATTTCCAGCAGTCAGTAGTTTAGGACTACCAACCTGCAAACCTTTGATAAAATTGTTGGTTCTATAGGAAGAGAAGTAGACATTCCTACACCAGTTCAACACAGGAATACTCAAAGGCATGACCTAAGTTGTGTTAGAAATGGATCCTTTTGTCAAGCTAGTGAAGTGATGAGGTAATTCCAAATTAAAAAATAATAAGCATTACAGCGATAGAAATTTAGAACCACCTATTACACAGAGCTCCAAAACTGACCTTCACCTTCTACCAAAGCCAAAATAAGGCTGCAGCTGACTTTTATTCTAGCTTTAGGAACTAAAAGTCACAAATCCTTGAAGCACTTAGCAAGGACTGCTAAGCTCAATGAGCTGCTTTTACGGAGAGGTTGGACCTGTCAATGCCATGGCAGACGTTTACGTAGGATTCAGTTAGAATTATCATTAAAAGAGCACATCAAAAACATACAAAGAATTAAAAACTTACTTAAGTCCCAGAGAAGAAGTCAGGAGAAGCTGTTGGGAGAGATGTGAGCAGCCCATGCTTTTATATTGCTTCTCGGATAGCCTGGAGGATCTGAGACACCCTTTGCACATGAGGTTTGATTAGATTCAGAACAGAAGCGGTTACACATAGCACCTCACAGCATATAATCATTTTGCTCACTCTTAGCAGTTATTAGGCAATTCCCAGCTTCCCCTTACACCTTACTACATCATCCCTCTCTAAATGGTTTAATCACGTTCCGATTCAACCAGATTTCAGCCTCTCGGAAACAGTAACCAGGCTTTACCCTTCTGCAGTAACGAGAGGTAGTTCAGTTAAGATAAAACCATCAGATTTTTTGATTAACCTTTACTTAAAATCCATACTCTGGTCAGAAGAATCAGAAGCAATTCAGGGGTGTTGGGTGGGCATAGGCATGTGTTAATCTCTGTCACTGATTTCATCAAAATATTTGAGGGAAATGTAGGGTAGAAAAATAAAGAGCTAAGAATAAAACAAAAATAGAATTAGCACACAGCAGGGAGCAGATGGAGGCACAGACTGCTGGGATTTTGAACGGTCTGCTTTGCTCTTTTCTTACTTCTGGCTTCCTCCTGAAAGAATTTCTTGACCTCTCACGTGATCCTTGCGGATTTAATGGTGACAGAACATCTGCCATGAAGGAGACCCAGTGCATATAATGTTTGGCTGCATCAGTAGCTTCTACTTTTGGATGTGACCCTTCTCTAAAATTGTATGACCCTGTGTTTTTCCTTTCATGTTTATTTTATTTCTTCTGGATGAAAATGGATTTTTTTACCTTTCCTCTGGCCTGGGAGGGGAGGACCTGCTGAAAACCCTCCCAAATTCAAACAATAACGATGGCAGGAATAGGCACACCTGTATTTTCCTTCCCAGCTCTCCCTCTGAATCAGAAACTGATATGAAGACAAACACTTTGCCATGATGTCTCAACCGTCTTTCCTGTAACAACCACCCAATAGACCACAGGGGTGTTGTGAAAATGCTGTCTTTTGAAGTGAGAGCTGCATTCCTAACCGAGTAGTCTCCAACCGGGGGAAGACACGCCTGCAACCACCCAGCAGCTGGCTTTGAACAGGGCAAGGTGCCAGCAAGACCAAGCTCAGAGAGCTTCCCAGTGGGATTCATTCCATGGCTGATGTCCAAAAGATACAGGCGTGTGTCCCACTTGGCTGTGTTTTGCTACCCATCACAATGACACATACACCCCAGGATGTTGCCCTGGGTGTGTTTAGACTCACGTACTCCAGGACTTTCAGGAGGTGGACAAACATCACCCACGGGACAGGAGGTAGAAGGAACAAAATAAATCTGAAACAGTTATGTTTGAGACTACTGATTGCACAACCTTAATTTCCTATAAATGAGCTTCTCTTCTGGGTTGTATAGGCAGTGATTTTTCTTCCCACTATGTCTTGGAGCTGGACAATCTCCTATTTTTGTATAGTTCTCCAAACAATGGACTTTGATGCAGTGTCATAGTACAGGAGATAAAAGAATGAAGATGTGGCGTGCAATGCTTCTCTCAACACTCCCACTGAATCAACAAGTGGGGCTGAGTGCATTATTTAACCTCAGTCTTTTAATAATCCCATCCAGAAATCAACAATAGAAATTACCCAATTGGCTTGGGTGTTGTACAAATGAGTAGTTGTGTATAAAGCAGTGGAAAAAAACAAGGATTTTGTGTTCTCTTGAGACATAAAAAGAAAAGACTAAGATTAAGAAATAAGGATGTGAGAATTAAAATGGGCAGCAACTAAACTGGGGTGATCACAGAGAAAACGTGATTTCCAGGGAAGGAGCTAAGAGAGACTTGAGAGCATTTCAAGAGTCTGAGGAGGAAGAAGACTACTGGGTGAAGACCAAGAAAAGAAGATAATGATTCAGAAGTGCCTGGCTTGGAGGAGAAGTAATGGGCACGGATCAGACACCATCTGGTGACTGCTTCCCTTTTAGAAGGGAGACTGGTCATTCCTTGCTCAGGAGACCTCTGCCAGGTGTAGACCTGCCCTTCTAAAGATGCTGAGCCCACAAGGCGTGTGCTGAAACCAGAAAATGCAGATTTATTATTTCCCATTCCTCACTGCTCTGTCACTCTACCACAGTCACTCTTGCAGCAGGAACTTGGCCCTACACGTTCCTCAGACCTTGAAGTGTCGTGGCAGCATGGGCATGTGTTATACAGTGTGTGTCTTAAAGACCTGCAGATGGTCACTCTTCACAGTCATTTCCACAGGGTAGTATCCACCTTGTAAACACAAAAAGAAAAAAACTGTAGATGTCCAGATTATAAACATCCTTCACCACCCCTTAGTCTTCCACCATCTCTTTGAGATTACTCTCTAAATCAGATGACCATTACCATTGTTTTGGCAACCTTGACTATAATCCCTCTGGCTTTTTAAGGGTTTAATTCCAAAGGTATTTTGCAGGACCAAGGAGAACGTGTTGCAAAACTTGGAGAGTTCAGTGTGAAGACTCCCTGCTACTGCCTGCCAGGTCTAGCAGATCCTGGGGGTTTTGCTCATGAAAATTATTTCATTTAAACTGATCTCATGGATCTCTGCGTACTTTGGGCACATACCTCAGCCAAATTTTTGTCTGATTTATTCCGCCTCCAAGTTAACCTTTCCCTTTTGCAGTTTCATGCTATATTAAGCATTTTCCCCAGTAGGTAGAACACTGCTCTGTGCAAGCCTGTGTAACACCCACACGAAATGGGAAATACTACCGATGATTTCTAGAAGAGATGATTAAGACAGAGGCCAAACAATTTACCAAACATCTCTTGGCAATTAAGTGAGCCTCTGGGAGGAGGTTTCAGGCATGCTTTGTACTTGTTAATGTTATTGTTTGTAATTATAATTCTATTATCTCTTAACTTCTCTAAATGAGGTTGGCGCCCAGATACCATGAAAACAGAGAGCTGAGACAGTCGCTGCTGTCAGGAACCAATAAACCAACTAGTTTTAAGTACGGTGAAAGGAAGGATTACTATCCCCACTGGTGAGAGCTTCCTGCAGTGAGTGCAGAGCGCAGGTTGTCTTCATCCCAACCCACACAGGACAACAAGGGCATAATTCAGCTCTCCAGTTACTAAATGCTGTAAGCAATATTTTTGACAAATAAATCCTTTAAGATCACAAAATTTAAACCTAGGTGCAGGAGGACCCCAGCATTTGACCACTCACTTTGATCTGTGGTCTCTTACATTGGATGAGGAGCTGGGTACAATTTTAGAGTTGTAAATTTATCACAAATTCATACAGATAGCTAGACCAGGATCCACTGCCTGAGAGCACCCAAAGCGATGTTTCAGAACAAAGGCGTTGTCGGAAGTGGTACTTTTTGGAGTAACATGAATTTTCCACCTCTTGAGAAAAAAGACAGAGGGGATAAAAGGGGAGCAGAATAGTATCTTGCCAAGATTGATATAAAGGTCTCAGTTTCATGCCCCTTTGCAAAAGGTATGAAAACCTTTACACTAAGCATGACAAAATCAATATATTATTTGCAAAAATAAAGTCTATTTTGTCAAATCATCAGTCCTCTGGTTTACTGATCTGTTTCCGAGTTGTGTGCTTTGACGCACAGGTGGAAGGAGGAAGTTAAATTCTGCAATGAGCAGAAAGAGACTAAGGGTGAATACTGTCCCCCTTTTGAGATTAGAGATTTCTGTAAACTGCGACATGGATGTGATACCATTCAACTAATAATTGCTTAACAGCAAACAATATGCAAAGAGTTCTCCACCCATTGACGTGACAAATGCAGGAAAGTGTGTTTTGTAACGAGGAAGGACCGCATGCCCAACGCATGGCTCAGACCCTGGAGGTGCTCAGAGGAACCGTATAAAAGTGCTTGGAGCAGAGAGCTCTTCAAACCACTCTTCTTGGCTTCTCCTTGGTGGTGAACTGGGTAAGTCTGGCTTCAGTTGAATCTGTTCTATGCATTTAAAAGCCTCTTTTAAAAGAGTTTTAATGTATTTATGGCTGAGCGCTCAATATGTCTTTGTCTATTACTGGAAGAATGTCATTTTCCTCAAAAAAGATTCTGTAGCTTCTTTCAGCTTGCAAGGCTTTGGAGGGTATGGGTTTCCATGGAGAGCATAGGACTTAAAAAGCAGCTTGCAAGTTTCACAGAAAGAATGCTGGATGATTTTGTCTGTGCCTGATGATTTTATCTATGCCTGGGAGCGCTTTGCACATGAAAACAATATTTTTATGAAGAGTTTTAAATAAAAATTGCTAGGTTAATCTTCACCTGTCCTTAACGAGGTTTGCTGTCCTCTGTTATCCAGTCTGTGTTAATTCTGCATATAAATTCCAATCACACTTTATAGCTAGCTATAGAAGAGCCACTTTCTGAATATTGCATGGTTTGAATAAATGGGGGCTCGCTTTTGCAAATGCACCTGCACTGTCACTCCCGACCCAAGCTCTCCCCATCCTGTGTGTTTCAGGATTACTTCCGGCCAGAAAGATGTCTTCCTACAGGCAAGTCTGCAACTATGGCAGCTACTCACCCTGTGACGTGAGCTGCCCTGCGCCATATGCGACCGCCTGGAACGAGCCCTGCATCACCTCCTGTGGTGACTCCCGTGCTGTGGTCTACCCTCCGCCTGTGTCCATCATCTTCCCGGGCCCCGTCCTCAGCTCCTGCCCTCAGGAGAGCTTCGTGGGCTCCTCAGCCCCCCTTGAGCTAGGCTGCTCCTTTGGCTATGGGAGCTCCTTTGGGTCCAGCACTTCTGCGGGTGGCAGGTTTTCCTACCCCTGCTATTCCCGCAGGTACACGACTTACAGTCGTGGGAGCTGTGGGCCCCGCTAAGCCACACAAGGATTCCCCATGGAGCTGGACCCAGCAGCAGGCAGAGCAAAGTCCCAGTCCGAGAGTGAGCAGCGGAGCATGGCTTTCAGAGGGGCAGTCATCTTACAAACCGCGGTTTCTGAAGAAGACCACCACATCCCCAGCAAACCCTGCAAGTGTATTCTGTACTCTCTGAATTGTCATCTTCTGCTGCTATGAAGTCCTTGTCCTGTTTAATTAAAGTTTATATTGCATCACAATATTTGCATTCTGGTTTCCTTTCCTCCTCACCTTAAAACAATTGGACAACGATGCTGAAATGATTATTAATTTGAGACCCAGGCTCCTCTGGGTATTAAACAACAACAAAGGACAAAGTATCCTGGGTGCGTGTCCACTCATCCACAAGACACAACAATCCCTAAAGTCTTTTGTAAGGATTTGTAGTGAAATATTAGAAAACCAGTGATAAATGGCATCAGACAGGGCCTGGAGCTAAAATGGCTTGTTCTGTAAATGAAGGGAAGAGCTTCTATTTGAGATCAGACTTCAGATCAGCCTAGCCTACTACTTCCTCATTCCTAGATATTCTAGTTTCTTCTCATTTTCTATAACAAATATTCAGCACTCCAGTATATTCAGATCTCTAGTATCAAAGTATTTCTATACAAATAAAATATACAGTATTTCTGTACAAAGGAGAGGGGAGAATTTACACTCCCATGTACTCAACAGAAAGTGTCTAAAACCCTTGTGGGTCTCTAAGTCCCACTTTCTCTCCCCAAATCCACATTCATGAAAGACCGCAACAGAGTGCATGCAGCAGAGACTTGTTTATAGCAGACAGAGCAATTCTGAGAGTAACAAAGCTTTACACCCAAACTAAAAATGCAACAGTCAAAAGAATAATCCCCATTAGACTTACATAGTCTCCTAAAGAGAGAAAGTTAGGAGAAGCAGATAAACAGCCTTGAGCTGCAAGTGCTTTCATACAATTCCCCCAACTGCCTGGCGGCTAGAAGACCTCTTTGTTGGTGATTATCTCATTTACTTGCAAATCAGATGGTGTTGTTTGGATCATTCCCTCAGCTGGTGTAATTATCTTTCTTCAGGTGAGGTGTTAGTTCTGAGCCCCACACAGTGGGATATCTGCCTGACAATTGACTTTAGCTTCACGATCACTAATTGTAGCTGATAACACAAAACATTTCTTTTCAAAGGCAAACTGCAAATTTCCTCATTAGATTTTGAAAACTTTGGCTTGAATTCCTTGTTTAATGCTTTGACGAAATCCAAATCCTCCAGCTGTAAGCAAAGCTGGAGACTAAAGAAATCTGTGGGTTCTCTACTTCTACGCAGAATTATAACTTCTTTACACAATGAAATAAAAAGCAAAGTTATCACTGGAGAAGGAGGGCTTGTATAGTTTGTACTGTATATGTTTAATTAGGAGAGCTTAATTTAGCACACTACAAGGCTGGTTTTCAATCTTTTCTTAGACAACATAACCCCAGATTTTATGTAGGGTAATCCTCTTAGGTATCTTTTCAATTGATAGAGCAAATTTACACCATATAAAGACCAGGAGGTTCATAAATTTAATGCTTTTTAAAATTTTAGTATGGCAGAGAAAAGATTATCTTCTATAGCAAAGAAAATAACCTTAACCTGCAGAGCTATAAAGGTTCTGTTTAGGAGGGTGATAAGATCATGTTCTAAAGTGAAACTATTACTAACTGTCAAAACCTAAAACTGCAGCAACATGTCATTAATCTGATTACAGTAGAACTCTGTATCTACATGTTAATCATGCGGAGGTACTTTGAACTCCTTTATTCTGTGCAAAAACTTAGAACAGCCCAGATAAGTGTCGCCTAGAGCTTCCTCATAACAGTACCACATAATTTAAGCATAATCTGGGCCATAATCACCAGGGATTAAATTGTCAAGGGTGTAAACAAGCATGAGAGAGGAATGAATTGCAGCAAGGCATGTTACTGCTGCCCAGCCTACACTCTGTCTCATCCCACCAAACCAAATGGAAAAACACCGACTCAGAAATCTCTGTTATCCCACCGGTCAGGGTGTGGACCCTATCCAAAGGTCCCAACTGGGTGCCTAGGTGAGGACTTAGCCCATGGAGTTGAAAAAAAAGCCCCCAAAGCAAAGTAAAACATTTTTGGTTTAACTAACATAACGTGACCGTCAATTCTAAGACTTTCAGTCATAACCTCCTTGGGGAAACGTCGCCAGGGTTGTGTTTTAGAGAGAAATGATTATTCAACACGCAGGCATCTTACTCCAGCAATTACCAGGATCGTAATAACCCCACACATCACTAGGGTCATCATTGTTAACATCTCCTGAAATGCCTGTTCTGAACCAGCTGAAGACTTTCCCAGGCTGTTGCTCCAGGGATCTCCGTAGTGACTCACCATAATCTAGAGATCATTTTGCCACACTGGCAGCAAACTGGCCAACAAATAGAAAAACGTGAGCTGATGAAGCACTGAAACACAAATATTTTTTTTTATGGCAAGGAGTAATGAGTATTTCCAGGGCACAGAGCTCCATCCTGACTTTTTCCGATGGACTGCTGCCACCATCAACATGAACTTTGTCACTGTCCCAGCTTCTCCACAGTAGTTACACCATGCTTTTTTCTCCATCCACAAATAGGCTTTGGTCCGCACGTACATGATGTGTTGTGGTTAGATATGATTCTGAATCATGTTTAACTCCAGAAGTGCACGTTCAAAAGAATATTTTCGAGTTAGGTCTCTCTAGCTTTCTTATTTGGCACACATCTATTCTTACACCACTTGAGAGCTTGGTAATTTTGTAGGCTGGCATAGAAGCATTACAGGGAGGGAATAGTAACTTACATCATAGGAGGATCTACCTCCTATGCATTACCTTTGCAAAATAATATCTTTTGGTTCATTAGCATGTCTTACTGACTCAAGTTTTGGAAACTAAAGAGTATGGCCTTGAAGACTTGCAGGGTTGATTCATGTGCAAAGATAAAATCTTGATGAGGAATATGGCGTCGTGAGCACTGTGCTTGCCCAAATGTGTGATGAAACGTTCCTGACTGCTTTGAAAATGTTGCTTGCTCAGAATAGAATATTTGTTGATACTTGTCAATCTTATTAAGACATTCGCAGTATTGGCATTTTATCATAGCTGTTCTAAATAATAACCATAGGCACGGGTAACCGGGTGCATTGCTCAGGGCCAGGTAACCATGAAGAGGAGTGACAGGAAGGTGAAGGCTTCTGCACTCACTCCACAGGGCTTTTGTGGGGCCCCACACAGATCCACGGGGCCCAGACTTTCCAAAACTTTCATATTTAACAAGCTGTTTTGAAAGTTTGCCACTTACTGAGTGTCCCTACATCAGCTGGAAATATGAACAAATTCTCCTCTCACCCCCTTTTTTTTTTTTTCTTTCCTTATCTAGCTATTTCTTGGTACCAGGCCAAAAACTGTTATTTCCTTTATATCAGGGTTACCAAACATTAAAACTTACCTGTGAGTTTAGAAAATACAATAATTCATATAAGACGTTTCAAAAAATAGCAACAGCTGAGTCTAATCCAAGCTTCGTCGTTTAGCTTTAGGGCAGCAATTATCTGTTCTATAAAAAGTGACATAACAACTGTCTACTTTCCATAAAATCTTAGTGACGGCAAAAAGTGATTGAAAAAAAAAAAACCAGCTGGGAAAGCGATAGGCAGCAGACTTGGCACTGTCTCATTGTGTAAACAGAGAAAGAGATTAAGGGAAGGGACTGGCACAGGCTTATCACTGGGATGATCTTTATGGACAAGATTGATGAAGACTTTGCAGAGGCCACGGCACACCAGCAGCTCTCCTGGGCATA
Organism: Pterocles gutturalis; assembly: GCF_000699245.1. Taxonomy (NCBI): domain Eukaryota; kingdom Metazoa; phylum Chordata; class Aves; order Pterocliformes; family Pteroclidae; genus Pterocles; species Pterocles gutturalis. The sequence continues at coordinate 12,404 of NW_010117487.1, forward strand.
TGGTTGGCAGCAAAGACTCTGGACACCAACCCAGGCCACTTTCTTGGCTGGTTCACGATGACCCTGGCCAGGAGCACCTAGACTTGCCTGGAGCACACACCTAGACTTGCAGGCAGGTTTTGC
>NW_010117487.1:12552-20580 GCF_000699245.1 Pterocles gutturalis
CTGAGTTAGCCTGAGCTGATTCCACAGGAGGGCAGCAGCCCCAGTACAGAGCTGGAGGAACTTCCAAATCCTCTGATGAAGACGTCTTTTAATTGCCCCATCAGACCTTTCCAGCCATGGGAAGATGGGTTCCTGGCTGTTGTCAAGCATCTTTGCAATGGTAGCTTTAGTGGTTTATCTAGAGCTGGTTAATTACTCAGATTTTCTTGTTTTCCTGGATTTACCTTTTTCTTCAAATATCTGTTTTGTTTAACCTCTAGAATGAGTTGGGTTTGTGACTTAGCTTAGGCTGGTGGGGTTTTCACTCTTTGAAATAACAAACTCTATTCAACAAAGAAATAAAATCTGCTCTGCGTTTTTTTAAGTGTCAAAAAACCAGCTTGTTTGAAAATGTGGTCACCTGGAGAGTGTACTTTGACTTCTGGAGCTATTGGACTGAGGGGTCCAAATGTATTTCACGAGACCCTCTCTTAGGCTGTTTAGAAACAGCTCTGTGTCTTGATCATTGACATGAAAGGTATCATCATAAAACAAAAGAAAAGCAACTTTACAATGAAAATCATCAGTTTACTAGAAAAAAATATCCTGAGAAGATATGGAGATAAACTTGTCTGAAATCATGACCTTTTTTTCCAAGTCAGTTATTACAGAGTCTTGGGGAACATAACCCAAGTAATATACCATTAACATTATATTAACATACCACTTTACATGTGTAATACACCAGTGCATGTTTGTGAAGCATCCTGACTCCCTTTGTTCTGCGGAAGTCTTGGAATATTTCTGGCTGGCTATAATTGCAAGAATGACACGGTATTTCCTAGGCACCAAAAGACCGTGACTTAAATAAGCAAACACACGTACATAGCCATTATGGAAGAATGAAATTAACATAATCTTTAGGATAAAAGCAGCATCTGAAATTGCTTGGCATGAGCAGGACACACCTGCTGTCCTAAATGGTGTCTGCCCGGAGGGACCCACTGCTGGCACCAGCCAGGCAGACGTAGGGCAGACCTCGGGCTTTGACCAGGACGTCCAGGAAGCAAGTAAGAAACTGGTGCTCCAGGTCCACACAGGACTATTAGCACTTACGTATGAAAAAGAGTTCCTTGCAAAAGCAGGCCGGAAAAGTTTTGATGCAGAAATATGAAGAATATCTTGAATCTGGCTCAGTTCAGTTTGTTTCTAGAAAAGAAGGCCTCCAAACAGGGCTGGTTACGAGTTGGAACAGGAAACTCTTTAAAAATATACATTTTGCTATAACGTAGAGGTGTATACCTAGAAAATACAGAATCACATTTCTCTACGAATAGGAATTCCACTCACTGGATTATATGACTGACATCTCATTTTTGAAGAGCGGAACCAAATCCTTAATTTACCTGGGCATCAAGTTTTGGGTGGTCTAGTGTCTCGAGGCCATCTTCTGTTCCTCTGTCCAAGGCTGAGTGTCACCAAGAGAACATTGCAAATAAGTAGCAGAGGAAAAAGGAGATTCAGAAGGCCAACGGTTTGATGCAGCAGCGTTTTAATGTAAATTTAATGCAGAAAGAATAATGCAGACTAGAAAGAGCGTGTATCTAGAGACAAGAAAAGCTAAAACCAATTACCCGTTCCAGTGTGACACATTTCATCAAGACGTTCAATTTCCTCACTCTTGCTGAGTCTGACATTCAAATCCCCACTTGTGCTTTGTTTTAAAGCCACGGTCAATGTCAAACTGGGTAGAGAAAGCCAAAAGCACAGACATAAGATGCAAAGCCACAAGAATAAAGAAAGCAGTAATCTAAGCTAAAGCACTATCTAGGAATTAAATGCAGGGTCCTGGTTTTCACGGGTGCTTCCCTCTCCGGTAGCCATGCCTGTAAATCACTTGCCATATTCTTTCACTTCTTTGCTTGTTCTTTTCCTGTGACTATCCTTTGGTTTAAGCTGATTAGTTCTTGCAGAAGCCCCTCTGGCAAGGATGCTTCCAGCGGGTGGAATAGGTGTAGGAACACTCTGGCACGCACTGGGGAGCGCACGGGGGAGGGCATGGAGGAGGGCACGGAGGAGGGCACGGAGGAGGGCACGGAGGGGCACACTGGGGAACGCACGGGGGCTCGCACTTCGTCACCAACTGTGGGGCACACCGGTCGACGCAGGGCTCCAGACACTCAATGCCCTTCTGTCCCGAACCAATCGCCACTCCCGACTCTAAGGCGCCGGCCACCTCGGCTGACTCCGTGCTGCCCACGATCGTTTCCTGAGGGTAGGTGGTGAGGATGGGTCCTGGCAAGGTCACGACCACCGGAGGTGGGAAGATGATCACGCGGGAGTCCGGGCAAGCGATGACGCAGGGCTCGTTGCAGGCGGCGGCACGGGGCTCGGGGCCTCTCGCCTCGCACGGGACAGAGCACGGTTCGGTGCAGATGGTTTTCTCGCAGGACATCTTTTTGCTGTGCTGTAGACCTGCAAGGTACAGGAAGGAGCAAATATAAAACCAAAGGAGCCAGTAGGACAGGATCAACTCTTGAGCTGAGCTAAGGTGAGCCCTGAAGAGACACAAGTTGGCGGATAGGTTGATACCTGTCCTGTTCTGCTTTGCTCTACTCTTCTTCTCTGTGGCCTTTTAGAGCCCGATTCCCTCCTGCTGTCACCAAACAACCTCTTTGGAACTTCTTCTTAAATTACATCTGCTTTCTCAAGTAATTTTGGACTCCAGAAGTGGAGTTCAGTTAAATGAGGGTAACACAGCACCAAGCATTGCAGAAATGGAAGACACATAAGAGGTTTTACTGGAGCAAATTTACATGTTCTCTGGGCTAAGCAGATAAAAGGCAGAAAGAAAGACGTATCTAATCCCTATGTTATGCATGACGGAGTCAATCCTTTAAGGATCCCAGGTACCATGTTTTTAGTGTAGTTAATTTATAACAGGTGGCTTTAATACAGTGTATTTAGTATCAAGCTCAGCTGGAAAATTAAACAAATAAGAGCCTTTTGCAAGATCACAAGGGAAAAGCTGAAGCACATCAAAAACATGAAAGCAGGTCTCCTGAATTTAAATATCAGAGGGAGCAAAAGTGTTCACAGATCTGGATTGAATTCTACACCTTCCTTCTTTCTTTTGAAATAAATTGAAGGGTGGGAAGGTAATTTGGAAAATGTCATAAAACTACATTTCAGGATGTCATTTCAAACTTATCCAAACTTCACATCAAAGCACTTAATGAAGGAGCTAGTTAATCTGTTTTTCCAGATTAAATAGAATATTTTGGTTTCAGCCAAGGCGATTACTTATTTTTTGTCTGAGGTGCATATTAGAAAAGCCTGGGTGAGGCTCAGTTTGACTCAAGCAATTTTTCTTGTTTTGTTTTGGTTTTTTTCTTTTCTTTTTTTTTTTTTTTAGACACAATGCCAAAATACCCATTATTCACCTAAACTTATCCTGACCTTAAACCCTAATCCAGACACTATCTTCAGGTCCCCACCCTTCCATTCTACTACATCTGTTAATTCTGTGTTCTTGAGCTGACCTGCAAATCCCTCAGCAGAAAGAAAACCAGAGAAAATCCGTAGCTGAAAAACAGACCCAAACACATAACATACAGTACAAAACATTTATAGTGGATAATATATTCTTACACAGCCTGTTGAATGTTCTGCATAAGACCACTGCTTTGCATAAACAGAACAAAACCACCCAAAGCAACTTCCTGAGGGATATACAACTCAAGCAGATATTTTCTGGGTTCCCATTTCTTCTGCGTAGCTGTACTGATAGATGATTTACCAAAGCCCTGGCCATTCAGACTGTCATCGAGTGCCCAAGAGGGTCCCACATGGGGCATTTCCAAAGTCAGACCAGGAACCCTCTAGGACCACATCCACAGGGATGCTGTGTCTTAGTAGCTGGCTCCGGTCCGAAAGGTGACTGAAGCTATTTCACTATCTCACTATTTATACAGCTTATCTCAATATTTATGCTCTGTCCAAAATCAGACAAAAATTGGAAGCCACAAGGTCGGAACAACACTGCCAGATGTATATTGCTGGCTATAAATATTTTAAGGTTACCTAAAGGCTATATGCATTAAATTTCCATGAAGTGATGGACGTAGATGTCTTTAATATTATCTAGATTATAAATACATTTTTAAACCTCAGTCCATCAGTGCCTCCAAATTAATAATTATCAAATGACTCTTTAATGAACATAAACTCCTGCATATTGTACAGAACCGCAGAATATAAACCCAGAATTTAGCCCCGAAGTAAATGTAAAAGTTTCAAAATTATACTTCTTTGTTTTTAGGAAGTTATATCAGAATCCAACTTACTCAGTTCACCGAGGAGAAGTGAAGAGAACCAGCTGGAAGGTTTCTGAATCATGAAGGGTTTTATATACCTTCCTGGACCACCAGGCTGATGCAAGAAAACAACGTCATATTTCTGCATTAGGTTCCATTACTCCCCAAACAAAATTTGACATGTAATTACAGTAATTGTTTTGCTTGCTGTTTGTGTTGATTATCCTATTCTCACAAGCACGTGACCTGCACAGTCCCATCCTCGGATTCCTTTAATTTCGTGGTTTTAAGCATCAAACCCATTCCTGTAGCCCTGACGGTGCGAAGGCAGCCCGCAGGACTGAACTCAGGCTTGCACGGGAGCCTTGGCAGCGCTGCAGCCGCTCAGAGGCTCTGCAGGACTCATCCTTGCATTTCCTTAGAAAACAGGAGATTGTTTTCCTTGCTTAGCATCATGACGTCCAAGAATGCATCAGAGCCTAACCTAGTATTAGTAGTAAGTGTACTTGCTAGCTTAAAGCTTGTTAGGACGTGTTTACAGAAACTCTGCATGACTGTAGTGTCTGTATTGCCTTGGAGAAACACTCCTAGCACAGGACAGCGTCGTTTGATGTTCACGCCTCTTCCAAGGCAAGAATATAACACTGTGCAAGGGCTTGAAGCAGCAGCCCTAGCCCCGGTTTAGCGTGAGAGGTCTCCTCCCCTGCAGTACCATTCCTGGCCAAGCCCAGGAAGAAACACGAGGGGAGAAAGCTCATTTTGGTTCAAGTGGGATGGTGAGAAGGATCTAGGAATTGCTCAGTCTGGTTTGGAATAAACCACGCTACCCCCAGTCCCTTTCACGGTGGTTATGGTCAGAGCTGCGTCAGGAAAATGCTGATGAGCGTGGCGGAGGCTGCTGTGGGAAATTTGGGGTAAGGGAGCAACGCTTTGGCAAATCAAGCAAAGCTGGTCATTCCCCATTTATCGTACAGGTGGGCCAAGGAAAAGGGGAGCAACTGATTTATTTAAGATTGCTCAGGAGAGCTTGGGCAATACAGAGGAATAAGAGTTAGAGTACAGATTTGTGCCCAACTTGACCTGCTATGATGAAGCAGCGTTTCTTGCCATGTTTGAAGCACAGACCCAGCCCCATCAGTTGATATAATACTGATTAAATCAGCAAATACACCCTGATTTGGAAATGTGAATATTTGGCCAACATGTTTTAAATAGTATGATTAGGATAACAAATGCAGAGCTGGCTTTTAATGAAAAAAAAAAAATAAAAAAAAAACAAACACAAAACAAAGGGATCCAAATTCCCAAGGAGTTCATCATTGCCTGATTCAGAGAATCACATGGGCAGCCCTGACATATATATTTTAAAGCGACGCTATGATTCAATACTGTGGAGTTTAATGCTGGCAGCCTGTTATTAACATCCTAACACCACAACACTTTGCATGTATAAAACAATAGTGGGTGTTTGCAAAACTATCTGAAAGCATTTCCTCAGAATATTTCCAATGTGTTCTTGCCTAGAGGATCCTCCAAAATCACTCTGCTTGCAAACGATAATTGATAGCGTAGAAGTTGCGAAATAATAGGCAAAAATGTATATGTATGGAAATGACAAAGGGAAAATTAACCCAGACAATGTTCAATGCTTGCATGTATACTTTGTTTGGGTTGGCAAGTTCCAAAGTCATGGGGACAACCAGAATTGCTACCCAGCTGGAGCTACACACCCAACTTTTGCCCACTGGTCTGGAGCTATGCAGGGGAAACGAGACCTGCTGCTGAGAGAGGACTTGAATATTGTTTGTCAGGTGATGTTCTTGTAGAACAACCCAACACACCAACCTCTGGCAATTTTGGAAAAGTGTGAAGTGACTGGCATCCATCTCCAGTTCCTTGGCTCAGCAGAGCCAACCCTGCTGGGAAATTTTTGCCATTACTCCTCCCACACTTCTGTTAATGCTCAGCTCACATGGCAGCATCCTCCCGTCTCTTTTGCCCTGTATTTGGCTGTCTAATGGGCACCTCCAGTTCCAGATCTTCATCTTTTGCCATATTTCTGACTCAGAGGCATTTCCCACAAAGCCCCATGGCAGGAGCAGGGCGGCTGGAAGAGCTGCTCTCACCCTCCTGGCGTGAGGTCGCTTACCCAGATCAGCTCCAGAGGGAGCTTTTGAGCGAGCTTGACTTTCACATACATATATGCATTTATTTGCTTACATACATTTATTTATCTACATGTATAACATCAGTGATAAGGAAGTAATTGTACAATCCCTGTCGGTAAAGGATTTCAGACTTCAAATTGGTGAAGTAGCAGATGCTGTTGTGAACAGGTAAATTAAAATATTAATTGTTTGAGAAGGTGAACATTCTTCAAAAATGGTGCTGAGCAATGCCAAGGGCTCAAAAAATGACTACTTGTGAAAAAAAAGTGGAAGAAAACTAGCGAGGTTGCCCAGTTTATACTCTCCCCTGAATTATTCCTGGAAAATATTTGTCTAAGCTGTTCTTAAAAATGTTCCAGTACTAGGAGTCCATCGTCTCACTTGCAAATCAGACAGCACCTGGCTGCTCTTGCAAATGGAAAGTGTTTTGTTTTTTTTTTTTTTCTATAAAACTAATCTCAGGTTTCTTTGTTGCAATGCAAGATGATGACTTCATCTCCTATTTTTCCACTGAATAAAGGGGATTTTATTACCTTTCTCCTTGAAGTAATGCTTTACGATTTTATATCCCTTCTTAGGAGCTTCTCTAAAATAAACAAATCAAACGTGCCGTATAGTTTCAGTGAAATAAGACCAAGAGGAGACTTTAAAAAATACAAGCAATTGCAAGGGAGAAGATTTCTCTTATTAGGCAACACCATAATTAGAGAAGGAAGAACATGCAGACATTTACTTGTACCTATAATTAACCACTGAAATAATTTGGCAGGGATAAGTGATTCCTTACTGACTTTAAAACTCATCGCTTTTGCTTTGCTGTTCTCTCTGTTGCCTTTCCAGACCTTCAGAGGCATGCAAGAGACGGCAGCAAATAATTTTTATTATTCCTGTATCTCTTGTCTTTTCTCTTATTCACATACAGACACATCCATGTGCTTCATATTAGTCAGCAGAGTAGTCCGACCAGATTCATAAGGATGAGTCACGTTATTATGGGAAAGTATCTCCATAACAATTAAGAGGAGCAGGGAGCATTAAATCAAGAAAGAGCTGAAGGGCATGTGTGCGCACAAACCCAAATACTCAGTCTTCCTTTAAGAAAAATCTGAAAACCAGAGCCCTTCACGTGAAAGAATTATTACATTGCAATTAATTTGAACTCATATTGTGTGTTCCTCTTTTGAAGAGGAGCATGTCTGCCACTGGGTCGTACTTCTAGGAAGGCATCAGCTGATTTACCCGTTTGATTCTGTGCCAGGTGATGCTATTAGCAAATACTAGTGGATATGGTGCGAGACGTATGTTCCCCCCATCAAACACAATGCTATAGCGTCATAAAGGGGCCTGACTCTCCTCCAGGATGCTCAGAGATTTCTCAGGACTGTTGGTGAATTACCCAAAAGATTGCTTCAAAACATGAGTTAAAAGGAAAAAAAACCATAGAGGTTTGAGTTTGAATGCAATATAGGTTTAATGACAGGGAAGCATGGGATACATTTGGTGAAGACAGTCACAGAGAGCACAAAGGATGTTTCCCAGGGTTTGGGGAAGCCGTGCAGATCCAC
>NW_010117488.1:0-1081 GCF_000699245.1 Pterocles gutturalis
TCCAGCTTTTCCTTTTGCTTTGGATTTACGCTGCCATAGGACCACTGTTTTCTGCTAAGTTTTTTCTGGCTAGCCATGTTGGGAATTAATCTAACAGCGAACTACCGGTGTCTAGTAGTTTCCTCCACGTGACGAAGACAGCACACCAGATGGTGTCCAGTTGTTAAAAACTTCAATACCAAATAACTGCAGGAGGGTGAGCCTGGCCTGGACACCATATGCAGGTGGCCACCAGTACTCACCCAGCCCAGGGGCTTTAGTGTAGCTGAGTGTTCACACACTGCACAGCAGTGTCGCTGGGCATTACTCTAACAAAACACAAAGTTTCTGCTGCAGCTTAAAAAATATAGCATTTTTTCTTATGATTACTTGCATCAATGAAATCCAAAGATATCAGTAAACGTGACTGACTGCAGTCCCAACTTCACATCATAGAGAGAGGTTAGTCCTTGCTTTTTTAAGTTTCAGACTAATGCCTTAGTGTACTTGAGAGAAGCATCCAACTCACAGCTGCTTTTAAATAGATTTAAGTAGGCTTATGTAGTTCATATTATAAGATACACTAAAGTAATCAAGGAAAGTTATGTGAACCCATATCTTGCTTTCTGAAGTTTTGAATCCAGGGCACGACTCCTTTTCTGTGGTAAAATTTTCAGAAACACCTAGGATTTCTATTCTAAGGGCAGTCATGTAAATGTTGTTCTAAGACGATCCCTTGGTACTGCTAATTTACCGGATCTTTAACTGGTTTTGTAATTCAGTCACAGGATCAACAGCAGGGATGGATCCACCAGTACTGGTGGTGAAATTACCTTAAAAGTGTCTTTTGAAAAACAATTTCTGTGAAGAAAAACACAGCAAATATGCAACTTTGTCATGGCATCAGCAGGGTACAGCTGGAGTTGAAGAAGTGCTAAGGAGGAGGTTAATGTAACAATTGCATTGACTGCAGGTCCAGGCAAGCTACCAATTGCTGGCAACAGCTTAGCAAGCTATCAGTTCATCTCTTTTGGCGTCTCAGGAGGATGACGTTTTAACTGTTTCTAGAGCTGGGAAAGGTGTAAAGGAGGAGGTTCCCTTC
>NW_010117489.1:0-28930 GCF_000699245.1 Pterocles gutturalis
TTATAGATCTATATTATATATATATATCTTTCTAATATAGAAATAAACATTTTTTTCCTTCACAAGAGGAAATATATATGGCTGAGGGGGTTCTAGCTCATACCATGTCATCTGTTCGCTCATAAACCAAAACACAGATAACCCAGTTTTGCATCAACATTTCTGTTCATGCAAAACACAGTGACTTATAATAAGAATGGACCGTCTGCTGCAGTGACTGTACCTTTCCCACCCTGGTGCCAGTATTTGTAGTACAGGTGTTTTGTGGAATTTAATGAAAGAATATGTGCATCATAATATTAAAAAAACAAAGAGGATATCAACAAAGTAATAAATGTGCTACTTAGCTACTGTGCTTATCCTGACCTGTAGCTCATCTAAAATAATGTGATCTTTTAAGAAACACGAATTTTTCTGAACAAATCAGCCACGGTGGATAACAGCGTGCTGCCAGAACTAGGACAGGGCCCTTAGAGACCAACAATGCCCTTTTATGACCTTATCTCCATATCATTTATGATATTGTACTAGAACAAAATCGTGTTAGACGACCTGGACAGAAATGTATGCCACTATTCTGTTTCACAGTTTGATAGAATAAGATTGTAACAAAGTTTTATCTGAGAGGTTGTCTTGGGTCAGGGCCGCCCCCAGCAGTAGCTCCCTCTCCTCCCCTGCCCACCTTTCCCCCTCCCGGTAAGATGGGGGAAAGGATAAAAAAAGGTGGAACCTCATGAGTTGAGGTAACGACAGATTTTAATAATGCAACATGAGAAAGAAAGGAGTATATAATAGTAAGACAAGATATAGAATACAATGAAAACAGTGATACAATGGAACGTTCTCACCACAAAGACACTTCACAAAAACCTCCACCCCTCTCCTGGCTAGCTTCCCCTTATATCCTGGGCATGATGTCAGCATGGTATGGAATACCCTTTGGCTATGCCCACCTCCCAGCTTTTTTTAAAAAAATTAACCCTATCCCGGCTGAACCCAGGAGAGAGGTAATGAAAAAGGGGGTGCCAGAAAGCCTGAGGCTGTCACTTCTTCAAATCCACACTTATTGTCTCTTGAACCTTTCCACAGATTTCCAGAAAAGCCACATTCGTCAACACATCCTAAAGTATGGTTGGGATTGCTATAAACCTGCATCAGTCAAACAATTATCACATAATTAAGCCTGTTTTTATTGGAAGGATTAAAGTACATTTCTGAGCGTTTCGTTTGGTCTCCCCATTGGTTCTAAAATAGTAAAGAGCCATGCAATATAAAGAAGACACAAAACATTCTACCAACATATCTGTTACGATCCCATAAGTGTTTTAAAAAAAACCACATCAAAATGCAAATACATACATAAGTGATTTTCCTAAGCTGCTAATTTATCTCTTGTAAGCATAGGGAATTCTAAATATAACAAAAGCTCATTTTTTCACTTCTATTTTAATCTGTGTTCCATGGTCACTAACTATCATAAACAGCACTGCCTGTGCTTCTTTGGAAGTGTATGCATTTGTAATTTTTTTTTGGTAAATGAAGAAAGAAAGACATCTCCATAGCAGCTGCAAAGTGTAATGTTATTTCATTAGCTGATATCTGCAAAACAACAGTATGTAGAATATCACATTTGTTGTACAGTATGTGAAAATACTGAGATAAAAGTTGATAAAAAGGTCTGACAGTAGCAAAGAAAGTAACAGTACAAATAGAAAACTATGATTTAAATTAACTCAAGAATGCAAGGAAAAGACTGTGGACTGAGCCACACATTGCTATCAAGGAATATGTTAAGAATAAATAATAATAAGGAAAGAACATTTTGCTTCAGAATAGGTAAGAAAATTAATCATACAACAAAAGAAAGAATGCATAATTCAATATGGCTCCCATTGCACTTTACATTTATTTAAATTTTATTGATCATATACACAAAATTATAGGCAACCTCAAATGTTTGCAAGACATCAGAATTAAACAGGTGTCAGGCCTGGGAAAGGAAAAAATGCATGGACACCATTTCAGCAGAACTCATTTTCAGAGAATGAGAAGAATTAATTAATCTCTATGGAGAGGGAGGGTAGAGCAACAAAGAATGTCTGAAGGGAAAATAACTACATTAGAAAGCTTCTATTCCCTCAAAAGGAAATAGGTGAAAAGTTGGATTTAAATGCTACAAGAATGAAAGGAACACTTCCCATTAAATTCTACATGATCTGGACTAGCAACAGTGAAAATTATGGCCAAAGTGCCTCAAAACTGAAATATAAGAAGTAATGAATGGCAAGGGAGACAAGTGCGAAACAATGAGAATGCCTGAAATGCACAGAATGTGAATCGTCACTAAACTGAATTAAAACACTCTTCTGAGAACTGTAAGAACAGACAATGAGAAAGGATGGCAGTTCCATTTTGAGATGCAAACAGAACAAGAAGCAGAGAAAGAAATATCATTCTTGAGCAGATGGCAGAAGTAATTTATAAACAAGAGAAATCAGTGTAACTATACGTCACAAGTTTCTAAAAATGTTCAGACAAACATCAGCCACATTGCAGACAGGAAAAGCTGTAGAACATACTACATAACACACGAGGGAAGGTACCAACCAGCAAAGGATAAATTTTTCAGGGTCCAGCCCACAGAATTATATAAGAAGGTAACAGATATAAGCAGTTTCTGATAGGCTGGTAGTGAAAAGGTTAAATAAGAGTTGAAATGTTAAAAGAAGGCTTTAAAGCTATTGAGGGGCTTATAAAGCATTCTAATGCTTTATAATTTACATGTTTATATTTTCTATCTAGGATGTGCTGCATTAACCTATATGTATAGAAAAGACCACTTGTTTTAGAAATTGAAAGTCCACTTTGATAGCTTTTATTTTCCTTATGTTAAGCTTAAAGAATATTATTACATGAGATACATGAGATACAGGTGAAAAGCATTTGAAAAATACGTTCGTGCTATTGCATTATTATGCCTTTTCTGTATAAAAGATATTAGAAAGGTTAGTCATTTGCCATTATCAAACAAGTAACCCTTTTGTGTATGGCGATTGCTAAGTCTCAAAGGCAAGTATGTATTATGAAACTTCAAACAGTGCTGATGCATTTTTTGCAGGCTGTTTCAAAATATAGTCAAAATTTAGAAAAAAATAAAAATAATTGTTAATGAAACTCTGCCAGTAATACATGTAGGAGTCAATGAGGGTGCATTTTTTACATATTGCTCTCTCAATATATAATAGCTGTAGCCTAAAAACCTGAAACTGCAGTAATCTCCAGCATGCAATGACAGTTACATAAAATGTGCAAACTAATTTCATATCTGTGTGAGGAAAACAAATGACACGCACAAGAGGAGCCACTTTTCCTGATGACCTATGCTTATCACAGGAACAAATCCCTAATTTATGCAACTCATTATTAAATATCATCTATTTGCTTAGGTACACAGTTAACTGATTTAATTGGTACAGAGAGATACAATACACTTTAGTTAGTTGGACTTCAGGACAAGACTAAAGAACATCACTCCCTAAGTTTCTTTTTTCGGGAACCGTGAAGACTGTAAAGATTGCATCTTTGAGGAGCAGAAAAAAAATGGGGCCAAAGCTGACTTTCAAAATAGAAAGACAGTTCCATTAAAGTAAAATTAAATCCCCAAGGTCCATTTGAAGGTTAGCTGCTGCAGATTCTGGTGTAATCACATTAAGCAATTCATTCTGCAGTACCTCCCAGATGCATAAAAAGTACACCGAATCAGGCTAATAGCAGTTTGTTTGCTTAGACCCTTACTAGAAAACAGAGAACAGAAAAAAGAAATAAACCATTTCCTAATTTTTATTCTTTGCATTTATTAAATAATGATTCTGTAGTGGGAAAAGCAGGAACTATCTATCTGTTTACCTTCTTTAAAACCAAGTGACTGGCAAGAGCTAAGGATGGGCAAAGAGATTTGATTCATCGCTTTCCTTTCCATTAACCAAGGAAGATGCCCGACTATTTACACTTTCAATTTTTTAGCCTATGTCAGTGCAATACACTTGGTTCAGACTGTTAAGGTCATATTTTTAAACCTTGAGAACACTGAAACAAAGGCCTTTTTCGAAACTGAGAGTGGTGTAACCAAGATTCGCATACGGATTGCCAGTATTCTGGCATGGATCTATTTAAATTCATAATCATAACCACTACATCTGCATTACTGTATTTCACAGCACAAGCTGTGTGCCCAATATGCTTCGTTTTTTCCCCAGTACTTCTGAGCAGGAGGCAACATGAAACCCATTTCATTGCAGCAGTTAGATGTAGTGTTCTATGCCTTTAGAAATCAACTACCTAACTTTGTTTATGCGCCTAGGAAAACCAGGGTGCTCTTTTAATATAACAAACTTAACAAAATCCATCTGGACCTCAAGCTGTGCTCATCATTTCTGTACGTGATAAAATAGTTTGTCCATCTTGGGGAATTTTGCTGACAGCTTACCGAAACCAGTTACTGCCTAATCCATAAATGAGACAGAACTTCTTTCATCCACATGTGTTTTCTCTTAGTATCTGGGTGGTTGAAAGATCATCACTGCAGAAAGTTTAGATATATTGCTGTGATAATGGAATCCACCAGCAAAGCGAAGCATAAAAATATAATGTAACCATTGTTGTCATCTATCTGTACTGACAGATATAAATAAGGCCACCAGCACTGTACTTTTTAACTAAATCTCAAAGCAGCAACAAAGTCATAACTAAATAGCAAAGTGCCTACCTCATATTTTGAAGTGTTCAATTCCCACAATTAGTCATACAAGAATATAGGAAACTTTAGGATAAAAAGAAATCAGAACTCACATTTAAAACCATTCTCTCCTTTAAGTTACCATTTATTATTTACTGTAGATTTTTCCACTAACAGTCTGAATGATTCTGAGAGGTTTTATACTTAGTGGTACGAAACTGAAATATTCTAAAAATAAGGCATATTCTTTGCAATGAAATTTCACTTACCATAAATCAACATCCTTAACTCCTTTTACATTTAATTTGAAATGTTGCTGTTGGCCCTAGGATTATATAAGCCAATGATACTCTTTCATGTGCAGAATCTTGCTCCTCTTCTGCCTGCACAATTATTACAATTTTGAGCTCCGTTGTGGACAGATTACATGGGTTTAGGAATGTTAAAGTGTTGCCACACTGACCAACTTTAGATAACTTTGTTAGGAGCCTGCCGTACAAAAATCATTATCCTCCTATGCAGATTTTACACTAAAGGGAGAAAGGCTCCTTCAGAAATCAGTTTAATTACATTCCTAACCCATGTTGTCTCCTGTAGGAGACACTGATTACATAGCCATCCAAGAACAACTAGCCTTCCACTTCTGCTCAAACCTAATCCTGTCAGCCTCATGATATTTTGATTATAAACTTCCCCTGGGGCTTCTGTTCATTTACCGTATAAAACCTATCTGGTTACAAAAGCTGTAGAGTCTTAATATTTTTCTGTGCCTGTTTCAGCTTTTGTTGTAAGAGGGCCCAAACACTCTCTCACTGAGGTTGATACTAAAGTAGGTTGGCTTTGGTAGTACGTGGAACAGGCTCAGACCCAGTAATGATCACATACATTGATCATTAATGAGGACACGGTAACTTGGAAATCAGGATGAGAGTACCATCATTGTCATCAATCACCTCAAGGGAAGTGATTCTCCCTCTCTGCTCCACTCTCATGAGACCCCATCTGCAGTACTATATCCAGCTCTGGGGCCCTCAGCGCAGGAAGGACATAGACCTGTTGGAAGAAGTCCAGAGGAGGGCCACAAAGATGATCAGAGGGCTGGAGCACCTCCCATGTGAGGACAGGCTGAGAGAGTTGGGGTTGTTCAGCCTGGAGAAGAGAAGGCTCCGGGGAGACCTTAGAGCAGCCTTCCAGTACTTAAAGGGGACTACAGGAGAGATGGGGAGGCACTCTTTATCAGGGAGTGTAGTGATAGGACGAGGGGTGATGGTTTTAAGCTAAAAGAGGGTAGATTTAGATTAGATACTAGAAGCAAGTTTTTTACTATGAGGGTGGTGAGACACTTGCACAGGTTGCCCAGAGAAGTTGTGGATGCCCCATCCCTGGAGGTGTTCAAGGCCAGGTTGGATGAGGCTCAGGGCAACCTGGTCTAAAGGAAGGTGCCCTTGCCCATGGCAGAGGGGCTGGAACTCGGTGATCTTCCAACACACACCATTCTATGATTCTATGATCATCGTAATCAGGACCAGTCTCTTAAATTAGGAGAGTGAGACACTAGCCCTGTACGCACAAAACTTCCTTGGCCTGAATGCTACCACTTCGGTATCCTGATCACCTTCTGTGTGACTTCTCAGAGGTACTGCCCTCTCCCATGGATTATCTGCATTTCTGTCTAAAACAGTGGAGAGCATCACCTTTTCCTACTTGTTTAATAAAGCACACAGAACAGCTTTTTACCTCCTAGGAAATCAAGTTGAAATTAAGCAATAGGCTTACTACACCTTGACTTGAATCAACAAAGAAGATAACTTTTCCAATGGAATAATCTAACCTAAAGTAACTGCAATTATTAAAACAGATTTTCAAAGACTTAAATTACAACACGAAATGTGATTGCTTACTGAACATTTTAAAAAAGTACAGTCTATAAAAAGCATCGACCTTTTTCGGTGTATATGTTTTGGTTTTGCTGACATGTCTGCACACATACAAAACCATACATATCAAACACACTTAAATGTACACGGTACCTCAGAAAGACATCTTTATTTCCCAGGTGTCTAACATAGTAGAAATACATAACTCTTCAACTAAAACAGAACACTCATAAGTACCAGAAGATAATTTTCACAATAGACTAGAAAATTTACTCAAATTAGGTTTGAAGACTTTTGCCATTATTGAATAAAGATTAATGTGCCCATTCAGGCGTTTGCCACTATATTCACTATCTGGCTTCTCCCATAATAATAAGGTAATTTTTCTTGTTCCCCTCAAAAACCTGAAAGAACTATTTCTATGTAATAAAGGACCACAGACCAATTTAATGGAAAATAATCTCTGTTATGTGCATTTGTCAAATGTTTCCAACATATACACCACAAGTAATTTGCTCCATTAAGGTTCCTACATGCCAATCCTTTTCACAGTATAAAATATTAGAAAACAGAAAGTATCAAGAATTTTTAAAAGCATATTCAGAACTGCAACAGGCTAATAAAGTGAGGCATAGCTGCACAATAAACGTGTAATAGTAAATTGCTTTAAAGATTAACATCCACTACAAAAGGATAAAATAGCTCGTTTTCATCACTACTTTAAAAAAAGTAAAATTACTGTATTATTGAGTTAGCTTATCTATTGAGTTAATAATTTCAAAGCAAAAAAGTGAAGAATGTGACATTATTGCACACTTTAGGTTTTATCACTTTTCAATAACCTTTATTCAATGAAATAGGAAGGTTTAAGTATCTGTATGAAACTACATTTTGACAATAATACCTAATGGTTCCACGTGTCCCATGGAGCAGTCATATGAATTCCTTAGGACATTCTAAATAATGAACTCCTACCCTATAACTCAGACAGTCCTTTTGACAATTAATGATGAAACAGAGTTGCCATGATAGGAATCATATAATAGAAATCAGTCTTGGGAGTCATGTAAGCTACCCAACCACATTTCAGACAGCAAATGGCAAGCAAGAGGCAAGATGAATCCCATCAAAGCCATCTTTTCTTTTTTAATTTCATATTTTGGCTTCTTTCTAAACAGAAGCTTTTATTTACTCGTTAACAGCTTAAAACTAAAAAGCTGTTTGGGAAATAAATTTGAGTTCTTTTCCAAAATATTTGTTTTGATGTGAAAAAAAAATAATTAAACTAAGTTAAATGACTGCTATGAAAAGAAGTGTTGCTAAGTCCACCACAGAGAGTTCATATCAATGTATGCTTATATGTTCCCATCTATTTGTGGAAAACATATTTTTCAAATTTAGTAATTTTTCATGGAACGGGACATGTCATTTCATGCTAATTTACTAATATTACTTTAAAATATGACAAATAAAAAAAGCCAAATAGTATTTTAAAAAAATTCTATATTTTGGTGTGTTTCTAAGTCCTGGAGCTCCTTGTTTTGCTAGCAGCTCAGAATACTAGATGTATTTTGTAGCAGAAGATAGAAATCTTTCATACAAAAGAACACTTTTAGAAGTAGTGACCTTTTCTTATCCAAAGAGCATAAATGTATGGATAGAGAAAATCATATTCTCTCAGGCAGTACAGAAGTTTATCATGACAGACATTGAACTTCTGTATATGTGAAAGCAAACAGAAAAGTCCTTGCTTCCATTCTACAGATAGGAAATAAGAAAGATGTTTTCAGTCTTGGTGCAATAACTTTTTACATAGAAACATTTCCCAGCTGAAACTTATAGCTGCAAATAGAAATTTAATCCAAAAAATGAATTTGCAGCTCCTAGCATTGAAGTAGAAGGTCTAAAGCACACTGATGGAAGTAGAAATTTTGTTAAACCAGCCTTAGATGTCACTTTATGAAGACATGAATGCTGTGCTTCTGGTCATGGAAAGATTGCCTTTCTTCCTAATAAAGTATATTTAAACACGGTAAAGTAGAAGAGGAGAAAAAGGTACTGAAGGACCGTGATCTCTTGGGAAATTCTAAAGAAAATAAAACTTTATAAAAACTTCATCTTCTCTTTGCCTTCCATTCCTGAGCAGACAAAGGACTAGTGTGCAATTGCTGTTTTTCAAACAGTAAACAACTGTCTTGCTCTGAGTTTTTTTGGACAAACAGAATTCCTTGCAATACTGGTGATGTATAAAGGAATGCGGTAACTATTTTTTATTAAAAATTCACCATGGGTAAATTAGAAAAGCAGGAAATGTTTCAGTTCTTTCACTAAATTATAAACAAAAACCAATAACCAAAGGTATTTACATGAATCTGGATAAGCCTTTAATTCCACTGATTAAAGCAGTGAACACTTGTAGACCTACATCTGAAACATCTTCCTTATGATAGGAAAAAACATTTAATTTCTGAATAACAAGATGTTATTGCCTCTTATGCAGTATTAAATATGCTTCAGAAAGCAGAAATTCAACTTCAGAAAATGTTGAGAGTGGTCAGATTCTTCTAGGACTACAGCATAATTCCCTAGATCACGTGTTAATAGTAAACCTCACAAAGAAAGCATTCAAAGACATTAAGTTTCAGTAACAGAGAAAAAAAAAATGCATTTCATGTTTTAATGCCCAAGGCAAATTCAAGTGTATCTTAATTTTTGTATCAAATGAGGTAACTAAAATGCCATCAGCAACATTTTCCTATAAACGCATTTTTACAGCATTCCTAGCTTCCAGGCTGAAGTGTGGAAAGTTTTCTCAACTGAAGAAAAAATATTTTTAACATAAACTTGAAAGTATAATTTATATATGAACGGACTCAAGAACCAAAATTTCATTATCATAGTCTGATACTTTTAATCCATCCTAGATCATTGACTTATCACATCCTAGACATAGAATTGTTCAGAAAGTATGCAAAAAATATTCAACAAGCAAATAATAAATCAAACAAGTATTAAACCCAACACAGCAATATATAAAACTCTTCATTAAGAACCACACAAGAACCACACTTTACATAGTCCTACGTGTGAATGGCTTTTTTTAAATTTCTCCAATAAAGTACAAGTTGCTAATAGTCTTTCCATTTAAATAGATATTTGCATTCAAAACAGCTTATTTGTCATGGCCAGTAAGCAACTACCTCCTCAAAATATGTTTTCAGCTTCAGTCAGAAAGCAACGTAATTCAGCAATTAAGGATTCTTCTGAGTGCTCTGCTTTCCTAAAACTAAATCATAAACTGACCACTTAAAAGAAACAACTAGATTAAGGCCTTTTCTTCACCCTTACAAAATACATTTGAATAGAAATAGACACTCAAGCCAGAATGGTGGGGATGCAGAGAGTTCACAACAAATGAAATTATTAATTGTGCATTTTTCCCATGTATTTTGCTAACCATTCGAAATTGTTCATTTAGATGTGGAACTGAATATGTGAGGAAAACATGAAAATAACCAGTATACTAACCCCATGGCATACTAACTGTCTCTTATTGTGCACAGGACAGTAGAATCAATAATAAAGTGAAAGAATGCTTTAAAAGTAATTGAAATTTGAGCCAAATTTAACTGTGAATGTCCTCTGCTCTAATTCTAGCTTTACCCCCAAGAAATGCAAGCTTAATACCAAACACACACTTGAGATATTGTTTTCCTATACCCATTGCAAAAATAGGCAAAAAAATTAAAAGCCAGTCTTTTAAATCTTTTGCAAATAATTTAATTTTTCTGCAAAAAAAAAAAAAAAGCGTATGTTTTGAACATACAAATAAAAAGCTTTTGCACCTGAGAAGATTAACTTTTTAACCTACCTTGACTGCATATCTTGGTGCGTTTTGGACTGGTTGGTTTCAGCTGGAGGTGAAGGGACTTGCTGCTGTAGCTCCACCAAAGACTGGTAGCACTGTTGCTGATGATGCTGCTGCTGTTTGTACCGAGACAAACTGAAAAACAGCCCTAAAATGGCTTTCAAATTTCCATTCCTTATTTCTATTTTAAAAACAAAAAGAAGTGAAAACAACGTGGTTTTAGACTTCAGTTTTGTAGCAGTTTTATACTAAAACATCTGTGTACATACCCACATCTATACATGTTTATGTCTTATATATCTTAATTTATCTCTAATATCAGAGACATGCTAGGTATCACTGATTATTCTTTGTTACAATCTTTGCTTATTTATGTGTCACTGTTGCAACAAACATAAATTTCCATAATGTCCTATTGAAGTCAAATGTGCATGGTCATAAGGAAAAGTACATCAAACCTTAAATACTGCACATAATCTGAAATAAATATTCCTGGCCTCAAATACAGAACAAATATTCTCAGTAAGCAGGGGGACATTCAGAAAAATCTGAATTCTTTCTGGCCTTTGGTGCACATCCCTTCTACCTCATGGCTTTAAATCACTCTTCTTGCTTTTTGGGCAAATTCTGTGCACACTGGGAGTAAACAGTGACTTCTAGAAAAATCAGAAAGAGGAGATGGTAACAGTCTCATGGATGAGCACATATCTGTTCACAAGAATTTGCAAGGAACATGAGGGAAGGAGATTAATGGAAAATACCTATTTAAAAGATGACCATGAGGTTCATGAGTACATCTTTTAACTTTCCAACTACATGATTTCCTAGCTTTTTACTCTACACTGCTATTACTGATTAATCAAGACTTCAAAATTACAGCCTTCACATTAAGCTAAAACAGATACCCGCATGAAATTCTGGTGAGCCACAGTAGCATCTCCATGTCTCACATTCCTTTCTTTCCCCAGCCTGAGATGAAGGTTTTAAAAGGATAATGTTATTCTTGGCTCATAAAGGATCTCTGTGTCAAAAAGGAAGCTTCAGGAGGCTTTAATGAAATTATCTGCAGCGCTTAGGTCTGTTCATAACCTCATTATTAATTTTCTTTGACACTGAATCTCTCGTGAGAGGTTTTCATTCGGCTATAGCCTTGTAAACTAACGTAACATTGCAATATTTCTGGCTTCCCTGCAAACCTAAATACTGAGCTGTATGAGCTACACAGCCTTTCTTATGTAATTTTTAAGGCGGAATTTATAAAAAAATGACTGTCACATTAATGTCCTTTAAACCATACTAATTTTCTTTCAACAGGATCAAGTGAAATGCTAGGACATACACTAACTGGAGCTCTTAGGCTCTCAACCTGTTCTTCAACAGCAAACACAGTCCTGGACACTGGAATATGCTTTGCAAAATGGAAACTTCTTCTAAGTATCCATACTTCCTCATCTTCCTTGTGAAGATGCTGCAGGATCTTTGATTCCCCACGAGACCACCAGAGATGTCAGAAGAACTTTCTCAGAATTAGAAAGCTTTTTAAGCAACAATGACTTTTGCAGTCATGTTGGTTTCAAGGAAGATCATTATAAAGGAACACAGAAAACTTATATTTAAAATTATCTTTAAAAACCCCTAACAAAACCACACAACTATCCATCTTTAAGCTGCTCTGATTCTAAAAGATTTTCCATACATGATTCCAGTTTATTTGTTTTTATTGTTTTGCATTACTTAATGCTCAGAAAAATAACCCTTTGTTAAACACCACTCACCATTTTATGTCTTAAAATTTTGCTCTTTTTTTGTTAAACTACATGTTGTACTATTTCTAGAGAAGAATGTTACCCATTTTGAACATCTTTTTCTTTCCTACTTTTAAATGAGTTAAAGTTGGAAGATTTCTCTTAAACAGAAAAAATCCAGAAACTTCTAATATGTACGGAACACTTTCAGGGAAGAGCAGGAGAGTGTTTTTCTTTGTAGCAACTGGCTTATCATTTATCATTTGGGTTCCCCAGTAGAGATTCTGCAGTCAAGATTTGAAATTTGCTTTTGTTCTAGACCTCCTTGCTCAAGCATCAAAATGAGGTGAGAAACTGGTTGTAAAATCTTCAATCCTTGTTAAGCTCATGGTTTACTGGTCCAGAAACTGTCTAGTTATTAATAAATGACCCAGTAGTAACAAGATATATTTACCAAAACCTATTACAAGAAACAGACTTGCGGTTTCTAAACTTAATTGTTTTAAACATAAAAGTGTTGACAAAACACTATGAAGGTAACTTGACAATTTTGTGATAAAAAAACTGAACAATGCAATTTTTCTCAATTTGTTCTCCTCAAGAGAAATTGTAATACTCAGGACTGTACCTGGTAAAAATGATATATTTAAGGGAATCACACTTCTGTGATACTTTGAACTAACATCATTACAAAGATATTAGCGAATTTACCCCAGATTCATGACTGACTGCAAAATTGCTTTTAATCTTACTTCAGAAATCAAGGTCTGTCTTATTAAAATTCTGCTTTAAAGACTAATGAATGCTTTAAAAAATGGTCCTTGCATTTAACACTATGTAGTGTTATTGCTTTTAGCAGTATTTGAACTTAATGCTACACAATTGAAGCTTATATCCTATCAAAAATTATTTTCCAAAGTAAAACAAAGGTATGAATAAAGGAATGTACTACAGAATACAGTCAGATTTCAATTTAACAAAGTACAGAAAAAAAGCGCCATGCACTGCGCCATTGTTTTAAACAACGAAGAGTATTCTCATGAAATAATGTTATTCACGCATTTGATTGTTATTTCATACGCAAGGAAAAATAGGGTGCACTAAAAAACTCAAGTTCTAAACAGCTTTGAGATGAGTGGTAACATGTAAATGTTCAGTGTTCCCACGCGTCAATATTTCTACAGTATATACAGAGGTTTTTTCTAATGAGTTAAGGAGCTTTCCGTAAGTAGACAATCAAAGTGAGTAGATAGTACATATCGTGGCAGAGTTACACTTCTGCTAAGGTACTAGAAAGGTGGAAAGGGTGAAAGATAACAATTCTGAGTTAATTTTAAAATAAAACAGTGGTTACCATTCAAAAGTTTTTCTCTGGGTATCTTCTAAAATTCAACTGAAATTACCACCTCTGAAAAAAATGTGTTTTTCCTTCTAGCTTTTAGTTGTGCTACAAGGAAAATAAAAATATAAGGTTGTGTGTTGTTAATAGCTATTGCCTTCAGCTGCCGTGGAAGTCAGAGGGATTTTGAAGGTGCACAGCACCTTGAGAACTGCTTAATTTATTATAAGACAAATGCTTGTATACATTTTATTTATTTACAAGATAAAGAATCCACACAATTTAGTTTTTTATTAATAGGAAAATTATTGCATGCTAATTAAGACAATTGGTATTTTAATGGTTTTAATATATTTGTTAACTTAGATGTAACCATATTAGGCAATCACTTGAGGTGACTAATGCAGCTGTAATGTAAAGCTATAATATAAGCAGCAAGCCCATTCACTCTTTCACTTAATACATGACATCAAAAGAATACAATACTTTTCAGACTCAACCTGACAGCATTACTACTACTAATAAATTTGCTTACACAAATAGTCTTCCCTGGGTTTACTTAGCTGAGCAAGATTCTCATATTCATTTTCATTGTTTTGAATCCCTTATATAAACAAGATTAAAAGTATGCTTGGGAAAACCTATCTAATATTGTGGAGATAACATGAAAAGATTAATACTATTGAAAAAATATTACTTTAAAACATTGTCTCAAACTTCGTAACATATTGAATTTCTTCGTTCCATTTCAGGGGAAAACTAAAAGGAAACTCTCACGTGCTATCATTAATCTATATTTGCATGCTGTTTAAGACAGCTGGAGTTTGGTATTTAGGTGCAAATAATTTGTATTAAGAAAATTAGTTTTCAGAAAACAAATCCTATTATTTTTTCTGATGATTTGTTTCTCTTACCTTCTGCAGAAAGACCTTGCACGTTTACGCCTCTGGCTGCCAGAAAGCTAAGGCAGACATCAACATTCTCAATCTGCAATATGAACAGAAATAACAAGCAGTATAAGACTATTTGCCAAAATGTAGAAATGTGGGGGTAAAAAAAAAAAAAAAAAAAAGAAAAAAGAAACAGCCCAGGAATGAATACTTTACATTCATTGCATACTACAGCTCTTTACCAAAGTTTAACAAGAATGATTACTGTTAATTGGGGAATTGATATAAAGCTTTCATTGTCCGCTTTGGTGTTTAAAAACAATTCATAAATGCCCAATCCAGAATGGCATGCTGGCAAATCAGCAACCCACCTACTTAACATAAAACTGGATTTTATAGGCTATAAACGAGCAGCAATGAAAGCATCCATAGAGGATTAGACACTGAGTATATTTCTGGAGATGTGAGTGACTGAGTTAACTAAAAAATGTACGCAAAAACCTCCAACAAATGTGTTAGCAAAGGTATTTCCTTGGGATGACGTAGAATTCTGTGAAAATGATGTCACAGCAGTGGTTTATTCTTTATTTTTCCTTTAAATCTTATGCTAAATAATTTTAATTTATTCAATATTTATGCTTCTCCGAAGAGTGCTTGCTTAGGGAAGGACACGGTGTGACTTCTGTTGGTTGTTTAGAAAAAATCTATAGTTACCACAGAGAGTTTTAGATAAGAGAAGAACATGTAGCTTAAATGTAGATCAATAAAAGGATAAAACTTCTGCCTCTAAAATGAGTAATCACAGAAGTAGTTTGACTCCTTTCATATGTCTATTTTTAATAGATTAGGGAGCCAGAATGTTCCAAAAGGTTCTCCTGAGTCACCATCCTCAGATGTTTCCCCCAGCCCTCCCAGGATAAATGAAGCAAATACTCAGCTATAAATGTAAAATTTTCAACTAACGACTTTGTTTATAGATATTCTATGAAAACAGTAAAATTACATATAGAGAGGTGTCCTATGTCAAGTGCCTTCAACAGACTTGATTTTAAAATACATTTTTTTGGTTGATGTATTTTTCAAGGCAATTAGGACCACAAAAATCAAACAAAATGTTTAACAATGTATTATAAATACCTATTTTTATCAGAGAACATTAAAAAAAAGAAAGAAATATCCAACAGCAAAAACATAAGCCTGCAGTAGATCCAGTCCATGTAGGTAATTTTATTTGAATGTTTACACATTTTACAACATCTCATATCAACAGTTTTCAACCTTCAAAACATGAAGGGTAAATTCATTCCACGAAAAGAAGCTACTTGATCCTTGGCAGTATCTTTTCTCGCCTAGAAGAAGAACCTTTTACTATTGTAATTTTTCTATGATTGTAGTTCTGCCATTATTTTCAGAAAATGTATCAGCTGAAAGGAATATAGATATTCTTTTTATTACGGACACTAGAAGTATATCTTACAAGTTCACAGAGACTCTCTTGATCCACAGGTTGTATTTATAAACATTTTTAATATGCGCTTTTTAAGGACAATAAACTCCAAAGCATTAGTAAACACACCTTTTAAAGTCTTTTCAAACACTTGTTTTCAGGGACATGCTACCATTTATAGGGAATGATAAATAATTTCTCTCCTAAATCAATTAAAAAAAAGAAACTGTAAAGCTTTAATAAATCAGTTCGTCAAGTGTCACCAACTGGCACAGCTGTGAATGTGGAACAACCCTAAAATCAATGGGGTTACTCCACCTCTGGCCCAGCACAGTAACTGCAGGAACTCAGGCCTTAACTCATCATTTTCCTAAATTTTTATGTAGTTTTACAGTATGAAAAGCCCCCAAATTAACTAGGTCATTTCGTTAGGTATAGAGATGAGATATAGCTAAATCAGGTGCAAGTTGGCTGCAGTTAAGTAGGAAGATCTGCTTCTTTCTCACCTCCTCTTCCTCCCAGGCATGGGGCTCTGCCGCTGCTGCCTCTGACAGGCTTCAGCCCTTCTCTGCATCGGGAGCTGGTTCCACGCAGAAAACTGACCCGGCAGAAAAGGCAAATGTATTTTAGTCACTCCGGTTTCCCACGCAGTCATATGAGCATAGGAGTCAGCAGAGGGGAGGGCACGTCCCAGCCTGAGTAAGGCGTGCTTTGGGAGAGGAAAGAGGAGGTGGGAAGGAAGGACAGGCAGATGGTGCCACTCCTGATGGCGATGCCACGGGGCTGGCTCAGCCCTGACCTCCAACCACACCCCTGCATCGGTCATGAAAATAATGCTCACGATGAGAATATTTCTACTCGACCTTTAAACAACGTCAACTACATAAGAAAACAATTTGAATTGAAATTTTCCTGTCCTGAAGAATTTAAAAGAAATGAAGATTTGTTTGGATGTTAGATGTATAACTGAGTGTCTCTTTGAACTTATAAATCAACCATAATGCAGAATCAACTACTTCAAAGATGGGAAATTTTATTCTACAACTAAGTACTGGAAACAAAAAAAACAAAAACAAAAACAAAACCCAAAAAAGTCAGTAGCGTCCACCTCCAAATAACTGAAACAATATCTCCTATCAGACCTCTTAGTGCAACTCCCAGTATACTTTTCATAATGGTCCTGTGTCCTCTGCAGTAGTTCAGGAGACCATAGTTATAAAGAAAACCTAGTTTATTAGATGACATTTAAGCCCTAATGTGCTGTGAAAATATCTCAACATCTATCTGCAATACTGAGTATTTAGTAAATAGGAAGCCTAATACATAAACCTTAACATACATTTAAGGTGAAAAATATCCTATAGAAATGGCACCTCGTTACTTTACATGTCTACTTCTACAGCATGTGTCTTTAAAGTCACATCTCTTAAACTCTCAGACAAAACTAGTCATTACCATTAACACCAATGACTCAATATATTACAGAAGTACAAAGCAAATACTGTTTGCCTTGTGTAGTTCACCAAGAGAACTATAATAGAAGCCCTAGGTCCAAAGTCATCCCTCTTGGTGGTGGTGTATGAAGCAATAGCAGTGGCTAGCTTTCAGACAATAGTCTGTGGTTGTGCTGTTAGCTTTATAATAAAGTCTTGCTTTGACTTGTGAATTAAGCAAGTTCAGTGTGGCAACTCACGGACACATAATACACTGAAAATGTCAGAAGATAACTCTTAGAGTCAGTTTTCTGATAATAACTGCAGTTCCTATACAACTGTCAGGAACAGGAGATTCAATGAGACATGCATTAATATGTTCTTGGGTTATTCTCACTTTCTTTCCTCTCCAGACTAGAAAATATTACCCTTAAAGTTCTCCCATTTTAAAGCATTCAGCGTGTCTCTAAACACTGCTTTAATTCCCTACTTCTTGACTTGGCAAACCACAGTTATTCTTTGAACTCAAACCCTAGCAGCCCCAAACACTTTTTATTCAAGCTTACTAACAGATGAGAACAATTTTGCAATTACAAAAGTTCTAAGAGATTTCAAGCAGCTTCCACTCCTCAATACTGTTTCAATCAAGAGTGGTATGAATCCCTGAAGTCCATGTTTATTTAAGCAGTTAGTGGCGGGGTTATTATACGCTGGGGTAAACTCTTCCTAGAGCTGACACTGCATATATAGAACTCTACCTGCTCATATATCAAGGGCTGAAGAATTTGCAGTGTAACACTTAACATAGATGCCCGACAGATTCTATATCTCACATATGCCCACAACTGTGTAGTGAATTTTGCTTGCAAAAAGCTCCAGTTTATAACAGAGCTTTATTAGAGCAGAGAGTATCATCAGAATTGCAAAGTGTTGCAGCAGAAGATACAGTTCATTACAGTACAGAATTTAAGATATACAGATTGACTACAAATCTTACATATCAAGACAGAAAGCAACTCAAATTTGCAACTTTGCTAGTACAGGTAGATGTTCCCAAGATCAGACTGTTGCCAAACAACTTTCCATCACTGTCAAACTCACAAATTTTGTTCCAAGGCACTAATTTTAAATTAGATATTCCAAACAGTGGAAGAAGTACAGTACATTGAATAGCAGATCTGCCACCTTAAAAATCTTAAAACCTATAAATGGGATAAAGAATTAATGATATAATAAACTGTCATTGCCATGTAGATATTTGTCCACTTAGCTATTCAGTTAACCATGTTGGAAATCAACCTATACTACATGAGATTGCTTTTCAGAGGTAAAAAAAAAAAAAAAATTGTATCTGATAATATAATAATTTTCTTATCAAAACTGAAGAATAGCTCCAGTATTGTGGGTGCAGATAAATTCAGCTAAGAATATGATTATTTAGGAATTAAGATTTGTGGTCATCATCAGGTAGACAACACCATTTTATGCTTTTTAAATTAAGCCTACTGAGTTATGCTTACAATATACTAAGCTTCTTTCGTAAATCAAATCCTTTTAAGATTGCTCATACACAGAGCACTGCGAAAAAAGCACCGGAAATACTTACACCATAAATACTAGCAAGCCCCAAGATATTTCTACATCTACATTTTAAGGGGTTATAGTCTAAACAATGATGTATAAATAAGCAGCAATATCACAGTTCTGATACTATTTATACTTTACATAGCATACAAAGAAGACACATTGCAAATCTGCTCTTCTGTAACACATTACATTGCGTAGTTGTGGGTAATCTGCTTTTGACTGGAAGCTATTTGAAATTTTACTGACAGAAATAAATCAGTAAACCAGACTGTGAGACTTGGATGTAGATAAACAGTAGTACTTTAATACCCAGCAGTTAGACTTACAGGAAGAGCTCATTTGTGGGATTGTACTCACCACTGACTCAACATATAGAACATGTCTACTTATTATAATTATTTTTTCTATTACCAAGATTGGCTTTCATCTCTTTTGTCTGTCAGACACCACTTTCTTCACTTCCAAACATAAATTTAATTGTGGGATGCCCAGAAGACAAGTAATGATGACTAATACAGCATTATGTTTTTCTGTATTTATAAGAAGCTCTGGAAAGTACATTGATTTGACTAACTCTCTCTTTTTAAGTTTATGACAATATGGTCTACAAGAACATACAGACACATACACAGGTCAGTTGTTATTTGTCCACTTTAAGTCAGATACCTCCTTTATAAATACGACACCTTATTATTACAGTGTTTCTATACATATATGCTCCTAAAATGCTCTTGATTATTTTGGCAGCAAAAGTAAAAGAGTAATTTCTGTTAGCACTTCATTCAGCATTACCTTCCATAACACTGTGTGTGTTTTGACATTCTGATTCATGACCTAAAGCCCCGGATAAAATTTGGCAAATGATGTGCTCTGTAGAAAATTTCCAATGCTGCTGATGGTTGATTAAGGACAGTTATGGAAATAGTCTGTCACAGAAACCAGAGAGCCACATACATATTCACCTTCCAGAGCACAGGAACTCCAGTATTTGTTGCTTTTTTTTTCAATACCAATATTAAATTGTAGTCCTTTGAGACTAGTGTTACAGCATGAGATATTCTGTGTCACAGTAACTGTATTTCAAACACCCTTCACTAGCAAGATTTCCTCCTAAATTTCCCCGGAGTATTAACCTGAGTTGAGAGACCTGTATTTCACTCTTTCTTTCCCATGGATATTCATCACTAGCAAAACTGGTTGAGGTCAATAGATTTTAACTAATGCAGAATTAGAAAATAATTGTTATTACACAGCTCATTCAAGTTTTGTAGCACTAGTAGAACCAAAACTAGATAAAAATGCAATTCAGGACTTACAGGCAGCATCCTGGACTCTAATTATTCACAATACACTTGCTGTATAAAATGAATAAAATGCACAATGGGAGAGCAGATATTATCTGTCTAACTTTCACGTGAACCACACATGGGAGAAGACACACTAGCTTTTGAGTTCTGGCTACTTTCTTAGTAGTAGGTGAAGTACCAGTGCTCTGGTCTTAATTGCAGGCTCTAAAAAGAAGTTCAGGCAAGCGGCCGAGATGCCTTCATGTGTGGATAAAAGCATTTCTGGTGCAAATGTTGGAGCTGGGGAGAGAATGAAACTCTCCATGGCAGACCTATGTATATAGAATGCTCTGGAAGAAACTGGAAAATATTTCAAGGTGACCATAGCCTAATCTCTGATCTTCCCTTGACTAATAGAGAACAGTATAAGAACTGGTCATGTACACTCTCACAGATACCTGTTTAAGCCTTCCCCCTGCCCGCTTCCTAAAAGGTCTATTTTTTGGCCAAATGTATAGTATTGCACAACCTGCTACACCTAAAGCTGTTCTCAGAGATTGAGAAGGACAAGTTTATTTCACTTTCTGTTCTTAATTGACTCATCTATTGCACACATTGTGACTTGTTGACAACTCAGTTGTGGTGTGGGAAACACCCAGATTTTTTGTTTGCCTTGTAACTTTGTTCCTTCTGAGTTTTCTTCCCAGCTGGTTTCACCAGTTTGTATTCCTGTTTTGCCTCTCCTTAAAGCATAGGGCTAGAAAGCTACAAGATAGACATATAAAGAGAATATGCTTGCAGTTCTATTCTGAGATGTTTTTATTGTCAGTTTTATCACTAAGACTATTTAACAAACCCAGACTTCACAAAGGTAGGTGGATATTCAGCTTTTTTCACCATGCACAAAATAGGCACAGGTCCAATACCTCCTTCGCCAAAAAATAAAACCACTCAAAAACTTTCTCCATTTCAAACAAGTGATAACTGAATACACTGCCTGCTATTCTACTTACTGTCATGCTTGCGTTATACATATCTCTACATGGCCCAAACACCCATTTCTGATTGCTGGCTTGCACCAAGGAGGTTCACCTGAAGTCTAAAGCATCTTTCCAGATTAAAACTGGTACACCAAAATGGATTACCCAATCCAATGTCTTTAACCCCTTGCCTATACATTCTTCAAATGCCACACATTCAACACTGTTTGGGAGCCTAGGTGATTCTTAAATGATCACCAAATCAGTATTCAGTAATAAGAATCCCCTGAAAACAGATGTTTGGCACATCTGAACTTCTACTAACCTCTTTAGAAAAACTGGCAAAGGGTAATACAATTAAAATATAAAAAAACCCTCATGTCTTTATAATTATACATATCCTGTGGGATAAAATGTATCCAATCCATAAAAAATAAGCAATTATCATTTTTATATCATATGGTAGGGTTTATTTTAATTATTTTAAAAAGTATCAATCAGTAACCTCAGTCATTACAACACCTTCAATGCCATGTGCTCCATTCAATTTGGCATTTTTGTTGATTTACCTGTTCTCTGTGAAAAACTGTAATGAAATTTTACCCACAAAATTTTTGTAGTATTTTCACTACACTGTATTGTTGTATGTTATCCACAATAGCTGATTCCTAGGTATTCCAAAAGGAAGGATCCTGATGCAGAAATTTTTTTCTCAAATTTATCTCTACTATAGCTAGAACAAAAGAGTAGGGATAAACACTTTCAAAGGCAATCATGTCTAATAAATTCCCACAGGCTCATTTGACATTTATTATAGTTAAACTATAACAAGCAGACTGGTTTATTTTTGTATTGCATAGGTTAAACTCGTTTAACATATCAGAAAGCAAGCCATCTGCTTTCTTGTCTCCTGTATATTTAAAGTTGAATATGCTTATTAACATACATGTGCTCATACTAAATTAATACTAAAAGATTTTTAATATTGAGCAAGTTTGTCTGAAAGTCTTTTTTCAATCAAGATTCCCTGTGAAGAAACTGTACACAGTATTATTACATAATAAAATATATTTTTTACTACTACTCCTACTTAACGAGGACACTTCGAAGAGCAGAGAATACACTTCCAAATCCTGAAGTAAACGCAATGGGAATAAATGTGGCTCAGAGTAAGGCAAAACTTACATAAGAGGAACCTCTTTAGTTCCAAATGCGCAGTCTCTGTGCAAGATGCTGGTGTGGCAGGCTGCACGTTGCACTGTCCCCTTCACTGAAGACTACTGAGACTGGGTGAAATTTGCCATGAATTCTCAGTTTGTCTTGTAGAAATGGGGGGAGTTTGAAAAAAGGGAAAACCAGGAAATAAACAAGCTCGCCAGTAAACTTGCAAAGAACAAAGAAAAGCAGAGACTTACAAATCACATTATTTATGTTCTGATAATTTATTTCCCACAAGCTCCTAACACGAAAGCTTATTGAAATAATTTTGTGGAACTATACTGGAAGGCAATGATAAGTTTCCATGGGTGGTGTAAATTTGAAAACCCACCCAGATAAAACAGGTGTTAGCAGTCCTGCTGGGAGATATTAAGTGCGTTCTGCTGCCTTGCTGTTACACGTGGCCTGTTACCTCACCCAGATGTAAGGCACATTCCATTTTCCTATGGAAATTATAATGCATTTCAGGGTGTTAAGCAGAATACATTGACACGCACACACATTTAGCTGAACTGTTTTTTAACAAACTCCTCATTACTTGCAAGAGAATAATTTAAGGAGCATTTAATAAAAATAACTAGCAGTGAACCACATAATATCAGTCCAAAAAACTGTTCCAAACTCAGCACTGACTTTGCAATAAGAGACCATATATGCAAATTAAAAACTGATTTACTGGAGGCATTTGGGGAGAATTTTACCTTAGAGGATAATAACTACTGGTATGTAGAAGGCCTCCCAGGCAAAAATTTTTAGGAAATGATGCTGGAGTTATTTAATTATTAGTTA
This sequence comes from Pterocles gutturalis, assembly GCF_000699245.1. Classification (NCBI taxonomy): domain Eukaryota; kingdom Metazoa; phylum Chordata; class Aves; order Pterocliformes; family Pteroclidae; genus Pterocles; species Pterocles gutturalis. The sequence continues at coordinate 23,195 of NW_010117489.1, forward strand.
TTTTTTTGAGGAAAGGATGATGGTGTTATTTAAAACTGAAATAACTTCCACTTCCTTTTCCAACAGATATTAAGGAACACGCACATCAAATTCTTCCAACATGCACTCCAAACACGAAATATGATCAGTAAACCCAGAAATGTGAAAGCAAATTAAGTTCTCAAATACTTGGAGAATTCAACAGACATATGTACTGACCTGCTGATAAAAGAATGTATGAGGTCACCGTTGAGGTCAGAGTATGAGCTGGGGTGTGTATTGTTTTTAAGAAAATGCTACAGGGGAAAACGTATCCCTTTTGCCACGTATTATTGTCAATCCTGTCAAGAACATGCAAGTGACAGTTGGTGTTGCAGGTTTTTCACCTAGTCCCCGACTTGGTGTTTGGAAAGCTTGGGATGAATGTGAGACAATCTCTGTAATGTCAAATACAATTTGTTCAGTGTTTTTTCTGTTTGTACACATCAACTAGATAATGAACATTTCAGTTATGCTAAATAAAAACATTAATTTTAATCATAATTTTAGATGGCTAAACAGATCACTATGAACATCTGCTCGCCATTTACATATAAAAAACAAAAAAGCTATCCATAAACACCCCAAAATACACATAAGAGAAGAACACAAAATTTGACTCTGTTCATCTATATAATGGTGTAAGCTTGCTTCTCTTCCTTCTGTGTCTTGTCTGCATCTGCTTTACCCATTTCTTTACGGCAGTCTCTACAGCAGACATTGTAAAGCACAAAATACAATCATGGTAATTGCTGAAGTGCTGCTATAATAGAAAATGTGAGAAGAAAGTTTTGGGTTTCTGATTAGAATATCGTGCTGGATTTGGTCCTGAACAGACTCCTGGATTTGGATTCAGAAAACCATTAAAATACTTTAATACCTTGCATGAATTTCTTAGAAAGCTAAAATATGACTCCACAGCAGCACAGATCAAAAGAAAAGAATAGGCAAAAGTTCTCTTCCAGAATCTCGAAGTCCCTATTTCAGTGCTCTCATCTCTTCAGGTCTGTGGCCACCACCACCATGAAAGAGCCCTACATGTGCACTAAGAACACAAAACTGAAGATAAATACTACCCTGGGAGGAGTTTTTCTAAGGCAATGATAAAAGGAACTGTTTAAACACAGTGTTTTTAAAGCAATGCATCACTTTAGTGAGTCTGTTTACAATCTTTTTTTTTAGTTATGCAACACTTCAGAGTCAGCAAGGTACCAACATTTACATATTTATGGAACTTGGCAACTTCCAAAAATTGGACGGCATGTGAAAATGCACACTTCTTTAAAATAGATGAGTTTCTCTCCATTAGGTCAAAATAGAATCTACAACAGAGCATTCATTTACTAGATTTAATTAAACCTTTGAAAGCATTCCAGTTCTCTCCTTCACCATTATTTAGTACATTGTAATTTAATTTGGCTCATCAAAAAAAGCAGCTTTTAGAAATAAGGGCAAATACAACCAGTGACAGGATGAATCCTTTAAAAGATAAGCAAACAGGTAAACTAGGGACATTTCACTACATCTCTTGAACTTTGAAAATGTAATCCATCCGGATGCATTTTGTGCTTTCTGAACCCTTCTTCTTGACTACGCCAGAAGTCATAATGCTACAGCTTGTGCAGGAGAGACACTGACAATTTGCTCCCATCCTTTTGGCCTTTTCATTTATAAACATTCTGATGGTTTTTTAATTAGTCAAATTTTTCATATTACCCTGAAAAATATTTATAGAACATTGAGCTCACCAAAAGAAAAGTGATAAAGTACTTTTTATTAGCACCCCCTAAAAGTACAGCCAGAGAATTCTGTAGGTCCAAAGTTATATGGATGGTCTTCCAGATGGAACCTTGGGAAGATGAGGGTAGTTTTAGAGCAGATATTAGGAGGAACTTCTTCACTATGAGGGTGTTGAGGCACTGGCACAGGTTGCCCAGAGAATCTGTGGATGTCCCATCCCTGGAGGTGTTCAAGGCCAGGTTGGATGAGGCTTTTTGAGCAACCTGGTCTAGTGGAAGGTGTCCCTGCTCATGGCAGGGGGTTGGGACTAGATGATCTTTAAGGTCCCTTCCAAATCAAACCATTCTATGATTCTATCATTCTATCATATATGCAGGAGAGAATATAAGTCACTGATTTTCCTTTATGCATAGTTTTCATATTAGTGACTCAAATTGATCTAGGGTTTGATCAATTTGATCTAAAGAAAAGACTCAAAAGAAACAAAATCAGCAATGAATTGCTGTCACGCATTATTGAAACTATTCAAATTACATCAGACATCTTTAAAAGCCATAGGGATAATACAAAAGACTCAGAATCAGGTTTTCACTTTTGCTAGTGTACCTGAGCATTGTATTTTATATCATGTTCAGCATAGTATACAAAGAAATATTAGATGATGCTGCATGTGTTTTCATACCATACTTATAAAAAGCCTTCACAGTTACCTATCTCTTTGCTCTGTTCTCATAACCATTTTCCACATTTTCACAAGATCTTGTGTCTAGATTCTCAGTCAAAGAAAATAAAAGCAACTGGAACCATAGAAGGCAGTAGATATCTGCATTTAAATTCAATATGGATAGGATTTTTCCTTGAATTCTTAACCAAATGTTATAACAGAAACATCAGAAGTGCTTGAGCCTATAAAATGAGGCCTTAACAAGCACTTATTGCTTGTTCTCACTTCACTTCCAGTTGTAGTCAATGAAGTGTGAAGTGTAGGAGGAAGCAATGTTTTAAATAGCTATCCAAGTGTTTTCAAGTTCCAAAATACAGCCAGTATTACTTGAAAAATAAGCATTTACTGGGCTTTAGAGGGAGCACATATCTTCAAATATGTTAATTTATATGATGTAACAATATAAATCTTTCAAAACTGTTTATGCTAAGAAATCCAAATAGAAGCCTTATATATACAAGAACTGTGAAGACACTCTTGCACATATGTTTACTCTGGAGTGTTGCTGCTGATCTGTCCATGAACTGAGAGGTGTGTTTTTTTTTTAAAAAAAAAAAAAACCTAAAGTTATTATTGGGAGGAATTACTGAGAAAATCTGTGAGTGACAGGCAAAACAGTGCACAAGACTGGGATCCTGGTTAGTTAGTTATGTGGGTAATTAGAATACACAAAACTGTAGCCATCTAACTTCATTAACCATTATTTATTTCACATGTAAATAGGTCTCAGCTCTCAAGTGTGGAAACCCTGGGACAAAGAAAATTCTTGTGGTACTTTTTCCCTATAGGGAAATATCATCAGTACACTCCCATTGCAATTCCAAAGAAACTCTGAAGAATCAAGAGGTATGAATATTTCAAACAAGGTTCCAATTAGCTGACAATACAGGTCTAAACAAAGCATATTCTAAGTATCATGGAATTAAAGGCTGTCAAAAGCTACAAGCCACAATACAAACCTATTCCTATTTCAGGAAGACTGTTCAGTTTCAACTTTTTGGACTTTACAGGTTTAGGGCTGCTCAGGATGCCACCTGAGAGAATTGATAAGAACTGCATAGGCAAACAAATGCTTTAAGTTGATATAAACTCTTCAAAAAGCAATAATTATTTGTGATCAGTCTGTGAGACTGAATACAATCAAGTCCTAAGAAAAAAAAAAATGTATCTTGGACTGACTCTGAAACTGAACCCTGCCCAGACTAATTCATATCCAGACACTGGGCCAGCTTAAAATAAGTTCAACTTAAAATAAGTGTAGCTCTGATTTATGTCACATGATCATCTGTTGATCATATGGTCAGCAGACTCCTCAGACTGAGAGTGTTTTAAATAATCCCTGCACATCAGAAAGCTGCCAAATAGATTACTGTACTTACACTATTTATTTCTGCTGAAACAAAAATGGTTGTACTGTATTCTAACGATTTGTGTATTAAGTTTCAGGTCACATTGGACTTAAACAGACAAGCATAAAAAAAATTAAGTAGATTGTGTTAATATTTTAATTAACCTGATCAAAAGCCTTTACATGAGAAGGGATTAGTTAATGTTGTTGAAATAAGCAGCCTTTGTGATAACTTGTCTGTTCTACTGCTAGCTTAAGCCAATTTACCTTTGTGCACCTTAACAGTATTGTCTATAACGGTGTCACCAGCTGTAATAGAGTTTATATTTAGAGTTAATGTCAGTATTTAAATCCAGTTCAATGCCGCCAAAATCTTTACTAACACAGAGTTTCAGCAGCCCTACGCTACCTCATGCTGTTCCAGATCAGTCAGATCCATGGGCTCTTGACAGGAGGAGGGAACAGGTTAGCAGAGCAGTAACCACAATCTATGAAAAAAACATGCCTATTCTGCACCCGGTACATGATTATAGCAGACATAAGACTTTTTCTGAGAAATCCAGCATGCTTCATTTTGACAGGTCGGGGAATAAACGGTGATCATTACAGTAATACATAAATGAAGACTGAAAGAGCAGGCAAAGACGTACCCTCTACTACCCCTAATAACATAACTTTAGCTATTGGGGGAAAGGGAGGAGAACAGAGAAAAAAAATTGTCATGGTCCCTTGCTCTTGCTAAATCATCTCTCGTATTTCCCTTCTTAGAGAGGGAACATTGACCTGATGGAGCACTGCTCTGATGCAGCAGTGTGTGCACATTCCCATTTGCCAGCAATTGGGCACTGGGGAGAGGCTGTAGGTGGAAGGGATTTGCAACAGGATTCAAAGAGGAGTTTATTCTCCCGCCAAATAAAAGAGCAAGGTTAGACAGGTTAGCGTGCATAAAAGTCAAAGAACTCCAAAATGGTGAGTCTGTAAAAGACAGTATAAAACCAAGCAGATTTGGCTTTCTTTCCATGAAACAGGCTAGCATTAGCTGCAGCAGATGCAAGCAGCTCCTGTTCCACAAAAGATCAAGGCAGAGTGAGAAAATACATGGACTGATCATAGTAATTTCAGTATGCACCTACTTTCTGTTCTTTCCCTTCATTTTCTAACATTGTAATTGTATTATATTCTGGAAGTAAAGCAATATTGCTGAAAAAGCTTTATCTGGCATCAAATTCTTGGGATTTTACTTTCCAGCAGGACAGAAGGGGGAGGTTGTCAAGTCTTTTTTAATGAGTTTAACAACTACAAATGCAGAATGATAGGGTGGGTTTTTTACCACATTGGTTTGTAATTAACACACTACATCGTTGGGACATTCTGTGCTACTTTATTACCCTCCTGCTTTACAGCCTCTTTGCTATAGGGCCAAGCTTTGAAATACTGGGTATGTATAGATGCTAAAAGATGATTTAGTGACAAGCACTGTCACCTAGGCAATACCTTCAAAAGCTTGACAATTTGTTGGATAGTGTTTATTTTAATTTTAAGCATGTGTGAGTGCTTAAAATTATAAGAAACATGTCTTCTTCCCTCCCTTCCGCAAACCCTGTTCCACCCTAACATTTCGATTTACAATCCCTTTCCTTTGTCCATTAATTACAATGGAAGCCACAATTTAGTGCTTACTGGCACCCTCTGCTGCTTTACGCACACAGACAGCATGTTATGTGGACAGTTGCGCAGTTCCTGCATCTCCATTAAAACATCTTCCCAGTAGTTGGATTTCCCAGACCAAACAAATGAAAGATGCTTATATTCACACTTGTGTGACCTCATTTATTGTTTGATGGTCTCAATGCTTAAGTCTCAAAATTATGTTCAGTACCTCTTATCATAGAATCATAGAATCATA